>NW_026623622.1:380809-539892 GCF_030028575.1 Malurus melanocephalus
AGCAATATATAATTTGGACCTCAAATATACAGCTTAAAATCCATGGTCCCATACATTGTACATTTAAATTAAAACATATGGATTTTGTGTCTCACCTTAATTTGTGCTCAAAATAACGCCTATGAAGGTTTAATTAGATTTTATGTCACTTAGGAAGGGGTAGACAGGCTTACTGCATTAATTTAAAATGCAGTGACATCGTACAACAGCACCACCAAAATATGCAATCTGAAGATTCTAGACAAGATTTCTGTCTCAAATTATAAAAGCAATGCATCTTTTCAATTATTTAAGAAATAATAAATTGAAATTACTTCATGCTTCRTGAAATTCTGTAATCAATTGCAAATTTGTTAGTACCTCATCATCCCTTAAAAAAAAATCCAGCTCTGTGAACTGGATTGATAAACACCACTGCATAGTGAATAGGCAGTAATTCACACTTAACCCTTCAACAATACAGTATGAAGGAACATACTGGCTTTCCTATTTTCAAAACACTTCACAGTCTTACAACAGACCTCTGTATTAACTTTCAATTTACAAAACATTCTAACTGAATGTTAGAATGTCAAAGAGTAGGACTGGAAGGGATTTCACACAGTCAGGGATTTCATACCCTGTCTCCACAAAGATCTGTCCAACTTATTCTTAAAATATCACCTTTCACATACAACATTCTTTAGTAACATATTAAAGTACTTCATTTTCTGTACAATTAGAAACTGTTTCCACTGCCTAACTAAAAATTTCCACAGTGCAATTAGGTCCAGCAATTCTTGTCCCAGCTAGGGACCAAGCAGMTAAAAAAAATTACTCTCTTTGCTCTTTGCAACACCTATTTACATATTTTACTATGTCTCCATAAACAATCTCTTTTCTAGATTATCTAAACTTAACKCTCTTTTGTTTTCCATAGAAGTCATGCTTTTTAGACTTCTGATAATTTTCATTTTTCTCCTTTAGATTCTCTTCAGTTGATTTACTACTTTTGTGCTCTGTATCCTGGCAAAGCCATTATCAACTGAGAGCAAAAGGAGTATTTTATGAAGCTTACAGGTTGTAATCCTGTTTATTACTCCCAGTTTGCCATTTTGCAACAGCATGACACTGCTGATTCAGCTAGTGATTCACCACAACCCTCAGATCTTCTCCTGCAAAATGACTACCAAACCAATTGTTCCAGAACCTAGTATTTTTTTTCAAGGAATTATTCCAAAGCAAAGAATTCTGCATTTGTTTTTAGCAAATTTATATTTTTCAGATTCTTTTTTCCCWCCATTTGTCCAGATCTTTCTGAATCTTAATTCKGTCCTTCAYCATACTTGAAACATTYCTTAACGTCATCTTCAAGTCTCCARTTTCCTGAGGTCACTAATKAAAATATCAAGCAGAACTGGACACAGAATAAAACTCCTCTGCCCAGCACAGCCTTCCATTCTGAAAGGATCTCTCTAGGCATTCATTCACCTAAAAGCAGTTTTCATTAGCTCTCCCTTGCCTAACTTGCTCATGAATATGACAAGTAAAGCAAGTCAAAAGCCTGACTAAGGATAAACTTCAGGACCTCTGCTGCTTTTCCCTTATCCCCAAGGCTTGTAACCTTCTCCAAGAAGGAAATTAGCTTGATTTTACATGATTTATTCTTGTAAAAAATATTTGTTGGCCGGTATTCGTCTTCTTTGTTCTTTTGAACCAATGTCTGCAAGCTCTGGATGTGCTCGGGATGTACTCTTCCAGTATTTTTCCAGGAACTGAAACTAATTATCTGACTCTTCTTTTTTTCCCACCTCCCTTTTTTAAAAAGCAAATATTCTCTTTTCTGCTTTTCCAGTCATCCATGTACTCRATGGATGTACTTTGTAACCTGTTCTTTCTCCGTTCAAGAACAAAATCTTTCCTCCTTCTCACTAGAACTAATTGTGCTAYCCAGTGGACTGGAGCTAGCTAACCCTTTCAAAGGAAGGCTGATAAAAAGATAAGAATTACAGCTTTTCAATGTCTCTTTTGTTGATGATTTTCCCTTCCTTATTCTTTCTAAGTACCAAACCAAATCTTTTTTYCTTGTTTTTTTTTYCCTTTATTTCCAAAGCATTTGCAGAACTGTTTTGCTACCCTTGACATCTCCTGTTGCAAAAGTATACCTAATGTAATGTGTTGCCTTTCTTATTTTGCTCTCACTCACACCAAACCAYTAATTCTTTTAATATAAATGCAGAGAGTAAATGTATGGTGCACTTCTCCTACTACACTCTTTAAATTTTAACATATTATTTCCTAAATCGCTACAGCTTTTCAGAGATAAACAAGGCTGAGAATTATCATTAAGAAGCACAGACAGGCAGTGGGAAGTGGTAAGGAGGTGGCAGAATGCCTTGTCCTAGAAATCTGCATAATGTTTTAAAATTAACATTTAATACATCTAATTGTATTATTAAAGGGCAAGACCCAGCCATGTAATTGCAATTGTACAGACCTATTTTATAAGTCCAGAGTTGATTGAGGTCATATATATATATATATATATATATATATATATCAGATTTAAATTGTTTAAGTTGCATGTTTATAGACTGCTCAGCTTCAGTATAAAAAACAATACACTTTCTAGTCAAAAGGCTCTTACATTATTATCACCCCTTGCTATAGTCACTACTTTTCTACAAGTATGTTCAGAACCCTAGTTCTTAAACTCACATCAAGATTTTTGGATTTCAGAATTGAAGGAAAGCATTAGCTAAAGTCAGCCTTTGAAATTGTGTACGTATGGAATTTCATAGATTCAAATGGAGCACTTGACCTTGCATTGTTTCACTAGTCATTCCAGCACCTCTGTGTAATAACATGCATGCAGTATTATCACATTTTTGTTTCATTTTGTGTATTTAACTAACCTACCCACTAAATTTTCCAAAGCATGTAAAAATTACATACCTAAAAAACATATAAAMTTCCAAGACAAAAAATCCCCAAAACTTAGCTTTGTCAATCTATTTTTCTCCATAACAGAATSTTTCAGTGCTAGCAAGCATGCCTGAGAAGAAACTGCACATGCTAATAAGTAAATCAAATTCCTAAAGGTAGTGTCATGAGTTCATTCAGTTTAACTTCTCTTGCTTTAAAAAGGGTCACCAGAATTATTCTACTTCAGTAATRTAACAGCATTGTTGAAATCTGTCTTGTCTTTTTTTCCCCTTACTGTAGTTTTCAAGGCCCCAAAATAACCTGCTCATTAGCCTTGGTCTAGTTCATTGTTTACACAAATAGGCCAAAATGTACTTCCACTTGCAGAATGAAGCTGAAGCTTTCTGAAGGAACAGTATCGGCAATGCTCACCTATTCAAGTCCCAAACAGAGGGCCATTCATAAGAAATGTCCTTGGATTCCTGTATTTCTTGGCARTAGACAAATGCCTGATTATTCCATTTCTCACCAGCACAAACTAACATCTAATTGATTGTAGATGAAGAATGAAAGGTTCCATGAGCCACACGGTCACACAGCTCTCTTTTCAATTATGAGCTCTTTTTCAGCTTTTTATACAAATCAAATGAAGATAYTGGATGTAATTTTTGAAAAACAAATACTATACTCCTTATTTAGATAAAGAATGGGASAGATAACAGAGAAAGGCAGATTGACAATCCCAGAGTACTCAAGGTGATGAAGGGCACACAATGCAAGGCACATTCACAGGTAATTCAAATAAACTCWTGTTGTGCCTTGGTCATTTAAAGGCATAGGATAATAAAAATAAACATGTGCCTTAGTCATATCAAGGCATAGGATAATAACGACACTGACAGATTTGTGACATGCTAAGTAAACTGAGGCACAGGATATCCAAGTAACTGCTTTCAGAATTCCCTTCTAAAAGAACAAATTAGGAATCCAGTCTTCTATGCTACTATCAAGTTGATATTCCAGCTTTAGCATAYGTAACTATCCTAGAGTTCAGTCTACAGTTTGGTTTGCCAGTTTGAACCTAGAGCTATCTCCCTTCAGAAACCCAGAATACATTAAGTTTCACTTCTGAAGATAGGCACAAAACTCCTCTATCCCTTACAGACTGTGCAGGATGTATTGGAACACCTTCCACACCAAGTGAACACAATGATTCCTGAAGCACACCCAGCTCCACCTGGCAAAAGCAGCAAGCTGGGACCAGCTGGGACCACTGCAACTTTCATGGCACTTAACTGAAATACAGTGCAATGTACAAACACAAGCTCTCCAAACAGGCCATGAATCGTAAAAAAATTGAATATTTTACATGGGAATCTTCATCCCAAGCAACCTCACTGAATGCAAATTCATTGTCTTTGATTCTGTAAAAGCCTTGTGTAGTAGTTTTATTCKGAAGGACTGCAAAAGGAGTCAGAACAACTGCATTGTATTGATGTACTTGTTTTACATGGAGCCTATGGCCACCCCAATTGCAAAATTGTTCAAATAAGCAACTGAATTGTTAGAAAAACACGCTTTGAGATATTTTGATGCAAGAAAGGGAAAAAAATCAAAACCAAACCAAGATATTTAGATAAAAGAATGTAGAAATGAAGAATGYTCCTGAATTCTACAGCATCTTCAAATGTTTTAATAAAAAGCATTAAAAAAGAATTTTTATACCATTAGAAATTTATTACCTTGGTCTTCCCATTGAACTTTCACAAGGGAGTTCTCTGTTGCTTTTTTCTTGGCATTCTCCTCTTCTTCTTGTGACCATTGCATGTGGTCCCTGCAAAAGGGAASAAGAATCAGCTTTTCAATAGGATTTTTCACAATATTTTTCCCATGAGAAACAGTAATGAATTAGTTACACTGTCTCAAATACCTTTTTTTTGAGTGCAAAAAAATGACCACAAGAAGACTGACAGTTAAAACCTAAGTTTCAGTGTGTAATTGATAAAAATTAATTATTAATTAGGCAAGTCAAGTGATTAAGAAACATACCCCAACCACAAAGAGACTGAAGTAGTATTATTTATTTTCTTAATAACAAGATTAATATATATCTTGAATATTGAGTGTGTGAATACATTTTGAGTATGCCATAGACCTACCAACAAACACCATAATGCCAGAAATGTTAATAATGCTTATGATAAAGAACTAAGAACTAGCAAAGAAATCAGCTGTTCCTGAAACAGGGACCATAATCCACATATTCAATGGAGTAGGCAGAACTGATGAACAGAATTTTACTTTTCTGGGGAACAGAGATAAGTAGCATTAAAACAAACCAACAGAACGAGACGTTTGTAAGAAAAGTCAAGCAGTGTCGCAACGTTTCCAAAGTCTATGCCATCTATATTTGTGTRAAGTGGTTACCTAAATGCTATGTTAATCCATGGTCACAGAATCAAACCCAGATCTGACCCTCATGACTAAACTGCCTTCCCTGCAGATTCTGTGTTTGGATCAGACCACAATGGGGAGTGCCCAAAAATGTGCTGCAGAATATTTTCAAAAGYCAATCAGCTGTCCCTCCAAAACATCCAGTCTGAACAGATTAAATTAGATAATATAATTCAAGAAATCTATTAGATCCTAATCCTACTGAAATCAACTGACTGAAAACCCACGACTAAAATTCCATTGGTTACTATGGGAAAAGAAAGAAGGTGCCAACTTGCAAAGAGTTGATTGTCTCTAAAAGCTAATGAGCATCTTCCTCTTCTGTACTTGGTGACATATAGGTAATTTAATTCTTAGACCTTCACTGTTCTTCTTTTGTTAATTGTGAGACACTAATTGGCATRTTATTGTCTGCTTGCTTCCGCCTTGATTTCCGCCCCTCTACTGAAATATTTCTCATTATTGTCTCCAGCAGGTTGTCCCTCCCCTTCCTGTATTTGTTCATATACCAAATGTTACTGTGCAGTGTCATGGCTCTGACAGACATGCTGCAGGAGAACAAAACTGAATGACCAAAGCCATACTAGGCCCACCTCCTCTTGGAAGGACTTGCTTCTCTCACTGCTATCACTGGTTTTGACGCTGCCTATTCCAGCATGCTGAAACCAAGGACTATTCAGATGGCAATAACACACAGTCAGCCTTCCGACAGATGACTTGCTGTGGTATAATCTTTAGCTGATCAATTTTAATCCATCATTGTGTGTCTGTCRGAGCCCTTAGGGGCTCTACACACAATACTAAAGTTGCCTGAAGCCCTCCATCTTCATTAACATCTTWTTTTTTTTTCTCCTTTTTTTTTGCCTTCTTGGAAATTCATAAAGCTGAAAGACCTTTTGGCACTTTCATAGAAATTTCTATATGGTATATCCCAAATAACTGCTGCAGCGCTTCTTGATGAAAATCTACAAAAGAGGGGACATCGCATAGTTCTTATAAAAATTATTTGCAGTTTGGATGCTTCAAATGAGGCAGCTCCTTCAGGAATACAAGCTGGTAGGAACAAAGGACACATAAGAATTCTAAGCACAGAGGTGTTTAAATACAGAAGAGTTTTACTCTGAACACTGACAGCACCAAAGCAAGATATCCATTTTAACCACACCAGAAACTTATCATGAGTAGGCCTGATTTGAGATCAGACAAYGATGCTTTCAGTTCAGCTTATCCAATTCAGTCTTTTCCCACTAACTTATTTSCTAGCATAGGGTTTAATTATCTTTGTGATAATGTGAAAACTATGTCAATTACTGACCTGAATAGAAGCAGGCATTTTTTGCTCCAAAGTTTAGCATCATTCATTACTTCTCTCTCAAAATGACAGAAAAGCACCACAACAAACATCTAAAGCATTAGCTCCCAAATTTAATTTACTTAATATTTCTAGMAGCAGTGGTAGCAGCTGTTGGCTCTCTGCCAATTCACACAAAAAAGAATGCCACTTTATGAAGTACCAAAGATGAGTGGAAAACAAAAGGACATCATACATCAGTGCTAGAGAAAATTAATATCTTATGCTCACCCTGTATAATCTATTTAGCACTACCACCACTCATCCTAATTCTCCTTATCTCCCTTGAGTGAGAACCCGCCAATTCTATGAGTTTCAGAAACAACGGCCTACCCTACTTCATAGTCAGGGTCTTGACTTATCAAGACCATCACAACTTCCATGAGCCTCTGCTTCAATTCAATTTCACTTGTTTTCCTGTCTGAGCTACATGGATTCATCTGCAGATCCACTTTCTGAACAACCCTRTTTCTTTCATTACTTCCAGCTTCACAATTCATCCCAAACACCTGCATCAAAGTTTGTTAATTCCCTACTAGACTGTCACCAAAGGAAAACCTGAAGCCACACCAATTTTTTGGAAGGAAATTAAAAAAACAAACTGAGTTTCATCAAGATACAATGGTATAGAAAAAGGGTGGCCTTTTCCTTAAAATCTTTTCCTACCTTGATTATATAGCCCACATTTGAATCACATCTGCCCATAGGTAAAGGATTCACCCACCTAGCCTTTCACTCCTTGACTATTTGCTTGGCAGCTTTTAACACAAGTCACTGAGAACCTGYAACTGTCAGATTATTTGTGACAGTCTCAAGTTTCCTTTAGTGCTACCTTCACGTGTCTATTCTGGCAGCACTTTGTTTTATACACACACACCATAATCCATCAGAGTAAACAGTATACAAAATTATATGAAAACCAGCCTTGAAGAAACATCTCACCACATGTTATGCTCAAAGACCTTAGAAGGATCAGTTAAAATCCGTGATCCAAGTGGAACTGCTGGTCGTCTACTACTTTGGTGCCTGTGTTGCATCTTGCTTTTCCTCAGACATAAAGCAGAAAGCCTTGTAATGAAGTTCATTGTGCTGAGACACCTGAAAACACATTTAACTCAAATTAAAGCTTTGCTGTAACAAAAGAAATAGAGTAAAACAATAACCCAAGTTTGACATTGTACCTTTTAGAATGCAAGAAAGAAATGATCAGTAAAGAAACCACTTCTTCTGGTGGATATATTGTCMGCTCATTTTCTGCAAAAGATTTCATTCTAGAACTGCAACTGCGGTTTCATACTTTTAAAAGGGAAATTAAGTAACTTTTTTGAAGTGTAAACATAATGCACATAAAGCCTGCCAAAATGACTGCCATGTATTCTCCTGATCCCTGTTCAATGCTGTCTTTGAAATGTAATGGTTATACATGTTTCATTCCTATTAATGCAAATCATAAAGTGATTAACATTTTTCTACTACATGTATAATTTTGTCTTATATTGCTATATTTTACTTTACTTGGAATATCTTTATAGAAAAGGATCAATCATAAAAGATAACAAGGGTAGGTAGCTAGTACCAGCATTTGGGTTTTTGTTTTTATTTTTTGGGGTTTTTTTTTTCACATTCCTGTTAATGTAGGCTTTCTATGAGACAAATAAAATTAAATACCTCTCCTACTACTTTTACCCTGACAGGCTTTTGTTCTTTTTTCCTTGAAATGGTTTGCATGACCTTAAAAATTATTTTAAGTCCTAATTTTTCCTTCCTTTTTTTTTTTTTTTTGCAGTGCTGGTTCTGTAAACACCACACATATAAATTTAATGCACTGGAAACACAAAGGGTGGTTACAAAAGAACAGGCACAAGACATCACTAGAAAACATTCTGTGCAAATTGGTTACAAACCAAAGATTTTTATCTCGAGGAAAATAGTACTACTTGATCACAAGTCTTGTACTGTGAATTGAAAATTATTAATCTGGACACACCAATGCAAAGACTGACAAAGGAATCACTTTAATTAAATGAACAATCCCTCATTTAACATGTACTTTTGAATGAGTCATGCTTTAAAAAGGGCACTGTTTATTCATTCTAAGCCTACAGAAAAAAAAAAAGCAAAAAAGATTAAAATTTCTTTTTATATGTCAAATATTAAATTAAAATGGAGTTTGCCTTACGGTTGTCAATGCCAATTAAAACCATTGTTAATTTTGCTGCTGAAACTGCAATGTTACCAGGACAAGGAAGCACTGCCATACAGTGAAAATGTAACATTTAGGCCTAATAAAAAATCAGAATTTCTTCTAATGTTAATGAGTTTATTATGCCTTTTTTAAAAAAATGTGGCTCAGCAACTCAAACTATTCCAATTTATACTTCAATTACTACAAGTTGTTCATGGTTTTTATTTGAAAATACATATGCATTTCTCTTCACATAATCCAGAATTATTAACATATATGGGATATAATTAAATAATAATTATAAGACATGGAAATTAAGACATCATGCCAATTTCAGCAAAATGTGTAATTTACATAAAGGCAATGAAAAATAAAATTCTTGAAAATAAAAACAAATAGAGTGTCCTCCAAAACCCCAAACCAAAATCTCAAACTATTATCACTTAATTATAGAAATGCTAGATAAAGATTCCATCATTACATTGCAAACTGTTTACAAATCCTCCCTCAGTTATTTGAAAAGACCTGAGCTAGTATCTTGCATTTCCTGTGCCAGCATTGATATTCACCCTAAAATACAATGATTCAGCTGCTAGGCTAGTCACATAATTTTTCTTGGCTTTCCAAAGATTTCAATAAGAACATGAAAAGATGCACAGATGGGAACCATAGTCAGATGACTAACATGATCTTACACCAGTAAAATACAGATATGCAACCCTTTCTATGAAAAAGTAAGCCTTTGAGTGATCTGAAGAATTTTAGCAGATAAATTCTGAAAATGCAAGGCAAGTGGAGTAGGTGAGAGTGTTTACTGTTGCGTTCAAGGTTTAAATGTGAATGAACTTTCTTGAGACATGCATATATATCCCTCAGAGTTAAAAGTCATCCACAGATCATGAGATTAGTGGGCAACATGGTTACAGTTCAAAAAGCATTAAGGTTCAAAAAGCATTAAATCACTTGCAAACCTAAACTACATTTTCTGAAATAAGTCACTACTCAAATGTTTAACCAAAGTTTGTTAATGAAACATGCAAACAAGCTTTCTCTTTATCAGGTAAGATGATCATACTCTAAAGTTATGACAGCAAGAAATGTTGTCGGAAAGAAGCAGGAGTTATTTCCATGTTCAGAGTCACAGCCAGGAACACTTTAAGTTTGATTCTTAGTCAAAACAATTTAACTTTCATCTTTAAGGAAATTAACATGAAACCGAATTACATTTTAAAAGGATAAATTTTGTGGTAGCACGACTATTTTTCAGAAAAAATACCTTCAAAGAAACAATGCACTTCATAGCCATGTTGAAGAGCAGTATGGAAGTCTTTTTTTCCCTGCAGAGCACTGCCTTTTGGACTTTATCATTTTGTCATTGTTACAAGTACAGATCACGTCCTCAATTTAATTGAGAAATTTTAAGAAACAGCCTTAAAACTCCTTCCTTCCTCAAGCTAATAGAGCATCTTCAGTACAGCTTTTTGAAAGCGAACATGCCAAAGAACGTACACACATCAACTGCTAGCCAGACCTGAAACAATAAAACTGATGTTGGCATCCAAACCTCTCAGCAGCCACACCCACAGAAGAAAAATTAGACACAGGAGAAAATAACTTCTAATATTTTTTTAATGGTGAATTACACCCCAAAACATTTGTAAACCACTTAACTGCTAAGTAAAATTCTTTAAAAGTATGAATTCTGAGAGAGATGTCAGAGGAAAAAAAAAAACCACAAAACAAAAAGAACAGAAACAATCTGTTACTTTTGTCCGAGGACCCAATTTAATGAACTTACTGGATGAAAATACTTTGACATTTGTCTGATCTCCAGCTATAAATCTAACAACTTTTTCAATATCCAATCACTAAACCTACTTGTAGAGTCTCTATTATTAAGAAAAAATAGCCAATATCAGGAACAGTATGTACAGCTTTTTGTTATATTCCTAGACAGAAAAGTATTCTGGAATCAATTAACTTCATACAATTACTTCTGCTTAGTTTATGCAAAGGTGGGGGGGAGAAGTGGAGATAAACCCTGCTGATTTACTGGAAACATTTACTTGAATAATCAAAGAAAGGTTCCTCTTTACCCTGCACACCCTCTGCTGGCTGCTGCTAACACATGAAGGAGGAAAAGGAAAGAAAAAAAACTGTTGTGACTTCATGTGTAAGTATACATTTACATGCACAGCAAAGACAGATCTAAAATTCCAAATGCAATTACTTTAACTGTTTCTAACCATATTATCTACAAAATACTGAAGATTTAACTGTATTGCCTAACAAAAGATGATTGGCCTCAATGCAAACTATGGGCTTCTTTGTTAAAGATGATGACAATTGGGATAGAACAACGTGAATTTTACTACAATTTATAGTCAATAATTTAATCCATTTACATTCTTCTGTATGTCTTATGTGGACTTTGCTGAGCTGCAACCTGCCTTGCCAGCTATGAAGTCGGTGGTGATGTTGCAGATTCACCAGGCAGTATGCTCCCTTTTCTGCCCTTATCAGCTCTGTGAAGAAGCAACTGCAACCATCATGTTTGTGTTTAGCTCACTTCACGAAATAACTGCGAAGCACCAGGAAGTTAAAGAACTCTCTCTTTCTTACAGTATCAGTGAAGATTCAAGGTTCCACTCAGACATCCTTAAGAACACACAGGGACACACAAAAGATTAGCAACTTTTAATTACCCCATTTGGGCATTTGGCCTCTCACAAGGAAGAGAAACAACTCTGTCCAAAGACTTCAGCTGCTCTGCCGGCAATTAGCGATTGATGATTGTAACAACTTTTGGGATGTAGCTCTAAAAATAAAAAAATGAAGTGTTATACATCTTAAGCTTCTGTTGACCTTGGAGTTTTAAACAGGTTTAAATGGGTTTGAATAAATCCACTAACCTTCCCCCATGTCCAGGTACACTCAATCACACACCGCCGGACACAGCAAGGCGCGGGGTCGGTGCCCCTGGCCCGCAGGTCGGGCGTTCACCCTGGGAGTGCCCCGCGCCCAGCCCCGGGGACGGTGCTCTACAGCAGGAGCATTTTAAAAGAAAGAAAATAGCAGTTCCCACTTCTCCTTAACTAGCTATCACTAACAAAACTTTCCGGGCCGTTATTTTAAAAAACAACGAGTAAAATGCTTCCATCAGCATGCCCCGCACCCTTCAGCGCAGGGTCGGCAGGGAGCCCGGCCGAGGCAGGGAGCCCGGCCGAGGCAGGGAGCCCGGTGACAGGGGCTCCCGGGTACCGGCGGGCGGCCGCTGCCGGCGGCTCTCACCAAGCTCTGCGCAGTGTCTGCTCCTGCCCGGTCATCCGAGCGGTGTTATATCAGCGCCAACACCGCAGCGCTCCCGTACGGGGGAGCGACCCCGCCCCACGCCCACCCGCGGGTACCACGCGGCCGCCTCAGCCGGCCCTGCCCGCCCAGGAGCGGCGGAAGCAGGAGGTGCAGCAGGAGGTGCAGCAGGAGGTGCAGCAGGAGGTGCAGCAGGAGGTGCAGCAGGAGGTGCAGCCGGGGCGCGCTGTGCTATTCCGTTCGCAGAGAACTACAGTACCCGGCGGGCCGCGGGGGAGGCGGCGGCGGCGCAGCGCTGTCCCCGCCCCGCGTTTGCGGAAACTGGCGCTGTGGCGGCCGGGGAAGCGCGGGGCGCGGAGCACTGCGGGGAGGCCTCGGTTTGCCTCTTGCGAGTCAAGGAGCATTGGGCCCTTGCGGCCCTTACCCGCTTCGCTTCGCCTCTCGCCGGGCAGGCGGGGATTTGAGAGGAAACCGGCGTGGGCCTGACCCTGCAAGGCTGCCGGGCCCGGCGAGAGCGAGGCTGGAGCGGCGGAGGAGGGCGATCCCGCCCCGCGGGCCGGGGATGTGCCCGCAGGCGGCCGCGGGCAGGGCCAGGGGCAGGGCCGCCCCCCGGGCGTGCGGGGTGCACAACGTCTGCCGCCTCCTCATCCGCAGGGSCCAGGGCTTCTATGCCAGAGATGCTGGTGTCGCCCACAGGAAAAACCTGGGACTCCTCAGAAAGATAATGTGCCAGGTAATAAACAGGCTGCGTTTCGGCGCTGGCGGAATCCCTGCGGGTAGGGGCTTTCCACAGAGGGGGCTGAGTGTCASTTCTCAGCCCAGGTGTTGGAGAAGTTCCCGGCCACGCTGGACAACAAGACTGGGGAGAGAAAAACGTGCAGTTTTGATGACGGGAGTTAGTAATGGTTAAATTTATTTCACAAGGCTCAGACCTAGAGATGGAGAGAGTATTCTACTGGGCAAAAACTGCAGAGGCACTCGTAAATCTAATAATTGTGTTAGAAATAAGCATTTATGAGATTTTTATATCACTTATTTCCTTAAGAATGGCTTCATATTTAATATCAATGTTAAATTCTGAGTCCTTCAGGGAGCATCAATGTTAAATTCGAGATTTGAGTTCTCACAATAAAATGTAATAAGATTTTTGGGTAAATGTATCCCCAATTCTCATTCAAACTAATGTTACAGAAAAAAAATAGGAACKAAACCAATTACAAACTGAACTCTTTTTTTTAGTCGAAATGGTTGCTGCTTCCATACGTAGTTGATAGAAATACATTGGAAAAGAATGTGGAAGCAAATTGTATTGAGAATACATTTATTAGAAGTCAGCTGAAGTGTCTGCTTGTGTAACTAGATCAATAGGCATGCAAGGTTTTTTGAAATAAAAATAAGTATGTCTGACTTGCGCTTCTTTTTTTTCTAAAACTTTGTTAATGGTATAGAGCTCCTGATCTCAAATGCATGCAAGAAAATTCAATGTGAGCAGTTTACTTCATTAAAGTTTTGGGCACTTTTTGCCAATAATGATGAATAAATTTTTCTACTTTTCACATGAAACACTACCAGCACAATGGAATTAGCTGTTCAATAAATCAAATTAATTACATATAAAAGAATTCTGTAGGTATTTATACYCTGGGGAGTTTATTCCTTGGTTTCAAAAGTCACCATGGAAGTTTAGTTGCCAGTTTTAATGCAGGCCAGTTAATCACAAWATATTCCTTATCCCTGCTGTCCATAATAGCTAATAAAAATATTTTCATTTGTTTTTTTTAAAAAGACATTTTCTTAAAAATCAACAAAAAACAAATAGGATTCTTTCTGTGTATTCACCAGTAATGTTTCAATTAATGTAAGTTATTAATTTACAGGAGCCAAATAAAATATTTTTCAGAAGCAAAGTTTGTTACAAACAGCCAACACTGTTAAAACTGTTGTCTTTCAGGAAAGTACTAAGTTCAAGAATGTTTGGACAACTCATTCTGCATCTCCTATTGCRTATGAAAGAGGAAGAATTTACATGGACAATTACCAATGCTGCATTAGCAGGTAATAAATTCACAATTTTAAGGCATAGATTTGTAGTTCTGAGACTGATTCTGTTTCATATTGATAACTTTACTCATGCAAATAGCTGCTGTGAATTGAATAGAATTTACTTAGGAACAAAAAATAACCAGGTGCATAAATCTTTGGTTTACAATCTTTGAATTATATTTAGATACTGTTATATTTTAATGTGACATCTACTTTGGTAAAAGAAAGCCTGATGTTTCTGGTGCTGTATAACCTCAGCTTTCAGAGCAGGAATAGAAGATTATCACTATTTTTTATTCTTACACTGAAAAGACAAATGAACAGCAGTTCTTTGTAATCTGGTAACTAGCACTGTGGTCAAGAGTGCATCACAAAATCAGCCTATGTAACAAGCTTGGTRCCATGAATTCTGTATAAAACAAGTAAATTCTTCATGTAAAAGTACAGCCTTCAGTATGTGCTAATTTTTGCTAATGTATTTTGCAGATCAGTTTTTTGATCTAATCTCCTGTTTCATGATCAGTTGCAGAGACATAGGTTAGGAGGCAGCACGTGGTAGGGTAGAGGACAGGAAATCTGTGTACACCAGTTCTTGTCCCTGCCTGTCCCTACTGTGAGAATTGGAGAACTGTATTGCTGAGGAAGCTGTGCGCAGATCAGTTTTGAGGTAGTGCCAGATGATACATAAAAGACAAACTACTCTRTTAGTGTAAACCACTAAGAGTTAATTAAACTAATCACCCACAGCTGAGATCTAAATCTGCTTTTATTTCTACACTGAGTGGATTCAGTAYAGGGTTAACCTGTCTAACATCTTTCAGGTTTTTCTTTGTCTCATCCTCTCCTAGAGGGCAAAATTGTGCCCTCAAAAAAAAGGCACACAAAACTTTTAGTTAGTAGAGTTTTTTTTTAAAAATATATCTAAAAATGATGCCATACCTTTATGTTAGGAAAGGTAACAGTGGAAGAACTTGATAGGAACATCCCGATCGTTAGTTTTTGAAATATGCTTTTATTTAATGTAAAGCACTAGAGTAAGAATGTA
Source organism: Malurus melanocephalus (assembly GCF_030028575.1). Taxonomy (NCBI): domain Eukaryota; kingdom Metazoa; phylum Chordata; class Aves; order Passeriformes; family Maluridae; genus Malurus; species Malurus melanocephalus. The sequence goes on from NW_026623622.1 coordinate 396,101, forward strand.
CCTGTTAAGCTTGTTACTTTAGTTTTAATTTTGGGGTTTGGTGTTTTTTTTTTTTTTTGTTTTTTTTTTTTTTTTTTTTTTTTTGAACTCAAAACTAAAAACAAAAAAAGCAACCAGACCAAAAGATTTAGAGGAGGTTAGCTTTTAAATATTACAATATATGAACTATTGGTTATTAAGCCTTATTTTGAGAGCAATTTCAGGTATATTTACAAARTGAAAATAAAATGTTTAGATTTCTGATCTGCCTAAAGATAAGGCAGGATTTATAAAACTGCATGAAATGACTTGTTGCTAGAAAGTGGTCTATGAAATAGACTAATGATTAGCAATCATTTTCCTCTAGTATTGCACAAGAGCCAAGAATACTTTATCAAAAGTCAAAGTGTGGCAAGTCTGAAAAAATAGAAGATGCTTTACTATTGGAATGTCCACTGGTAAGATTACTTTTTACTGGAGTGTTGATGTGCAAATTAAATTAATGTATTTTGGTGAAACATATTTAGAATGCAGTGCTCTTTCTTTCCAAACTATTTTCTCAATGTTTTTATGGAGCTAGGTTATGGAGGTTTATGGAGGTTTATGGAGTTAAGAGTTAGGTTTGCAACATGCACCTTAYTTATATTAACTGAACATTTTGGAGGGATACCTCTCTGAATTCTCAGTAGTACATTCAAGTGCTTCTTTTTGTAAGCTTTTATGGATGATTTTAAAAACAATGCTTTTATGTTTATGCAACTAATTCTTAATTCCTTACAAAATAAATTCAACTTACATTTTTCTTTGTTTTTTAAATAGCAAGGAGTGTAGCTGGGACTTTTATTTTTCTCCAGATCTGTTGACATGAAAAAAAACAAACAGCAGGTACMCTGGCGGTGCACAAAAGCAACCTTGCCCAAAATCTATTCCTTGGTTTCTAACTAATAATTACATAATTTATCTCCTTCACCCAGTGTCCACAGAGGTTAGAAGTATTAGCCCTATTCTTGAGGTGCCTAAAAATAAAGCACTGCTAATACCATTCATTGCAGTTACTGTCAAGTTATCAGTGAATGTCTTCTTTTGAAATACTATTTTCTCTTCAAGATAGTCACCAATTAGATCAGTAAGCAGTTAATTTTCTGCAAGACAAAGGTATTTTAAAAGATGTCTTTTCTAGAAAAGGTAACCCTTGTGAAAAGGGTGACAGCAGATTATTTATGTGATGGGTGRTTATTTGGCATGGACATGAGCTTAGCGATACTGATCTCATTAGCAGRCAGCTTTCCTCCTTTAGTTTTTGAGGAACATGTATTTACTTCTGTGTTCTTCTGACAGTGTCAAAATGTTATGTATCCTCCTGATACAAACTTTTTTCTAATAGCCTTTCTTTATGTAGGGAGAAATGCTACCAAATCCATCGGATTATAAAGCTTCCCTGATAGTCTTGACAGTGCAGAACTGGCTTCTACGTCTCTCTGCTGATAGTGGAGAAGTACTGGAAAAAGTATATCTTGCTGGTTCCTGTTGCAAATTCTTCAGGTATTGAACAAAAACTAGGCTTTATATCATGACCGGTCAGTAGTATAGTGGAGAAGGAGAGCTTAATATAATTAACAGTGGTTAGTACTATAGAGGGGAGAGTGAATCATCTTCATTTTAGTACTATCCTATGGCTGACAGCAAGTTTGTTCATCTAGAATGTTACCTGGAGTACCGTTCCTGCATGCTCTTACCTGTRGAAGAATTTCATCAACTTAAGTATTATGGGGTCAAATTTGGTATCGAGTTCCACAAAACCTAGGCTGCTATTTGCTTTTCTCTGACAGCTTTACAGCCTTTAGTATTGCAATGGCAACATACCAGAAGAGGACCTTTAAGGGCTGAAAAACAAACCTGATTGTATATACAGTATTCAAAGTCTGAGCTGTTTTTGATTTGCAAAGGCTCTTCTCCAAAGGGTAGTCATTTTTCTGTTTCAAAGTAGAGCAGTTGTTGCTTTTGGTAAACTGCTTMTTTTTTTCAGTTTTCAGAAGAAATTATTTTTGTTAGGCTGAAGGTTAACAAAGTGGTGATTATGAATGGAGAAAATTAAGCATGTTATAACCCATTATATTTTTTTACATGTATTAATAAATTGTTTTTAAGGGATTAAGATAGGCCTTTCTTGTCATAAATAGGTACCTGAGCTGGGATACTCCTCAAGAGGTAATGATTGTAAAGTCAGCTCAGAATAAGCTCCCTGCAGCAGCACGGCAGGTAAGTTTGTTGAAAAAATGTCATTTTTGCAACATCCATCAAAAATATTTACAAAGATGGGGGTATTATACCTTGTTATTATGGCAAAAGATGAAGGTGTCCTGCCATTAATAACTATATTCAGTATTGTTCCTTCTCAGGCAGGAATCCAACAGACTGTATTGTTTTATCTCGCTGTATTCCAAGTTTTGCCTCTTTCATTCATTGGAATGCTGGAAATAAATAAAAAGGTAAGTTAATTTCTCTATTAATGTGTGATCTGTAATGTAGTTCTATGACAGCTGTAGTTGARGCACTTGTTTCAGAATTTCAGAAGTCATACTTATAGCTTGTAAAAACAGTTCAAACATTAATTGGCAGTAGTCTTGTAGTTCTTGTRTATGATAGGGGCCTTGGGGGGAATAGTCTTAATTCTAATAACCAGAAGAGAAAATMCAAGTGGATTCTGTTACTGTGTTACTCTTTGACATGTAGATGGACTTYAGCCTTTTCTTAGAGCAATCATAAGAGCTAGGGAATCCTAAAGTGTTTGTACATTTCACCTCCTTAAAAGAAAGAGGTGTGCCTCTGACCCTGTCTTAGTAATAGTCTACGAATTCTATATRTAGTTAAAAATGTTTCAAACTTCTATTATCACTGTTACTGAATGACAAAAGTAAATATGTCTTTCTTTCTCAGTCAAGACCAACCTGAGTTCAGTTTGTGACCTGTATGTAAATGTATACACTTAGGAAGAGACCTTGAGCCAGATTGCAATTTTTGCTGTTCTATTTTAAGTCAAGAAAGCTCTAGATATAATTTACAAATGAAACAGTACAAACATGCAAACTCTGTCTTTAGGTTCTGTGAGGTACAGTGTCTTTTAGGGTCCAAAGCTATAAGCTGGAGTTGTAGGTGGTGCTAGATTGGGTTGAGGCTGTAATTGAGATTGGGCTGGCAAGTGAAGGCATGGAGTTAAACTTTTTCATTTGGGCCTATGAAAGTTTGGGGGTACTGTGTTTTGTTCTGTTCAAAATTAGTATTTAGGACTGGAAAAAASGTTACCAGTATCAAAGGTATTCTCAGTCTGGCTAGGAATGACATCCCAGATCCATCATGCACRCAGTAGGCAAAACATCTGAAAGAGCACTTCTTCAGCTGGGTCTGTACCAAGTACTCATCAGAGAAATTGTTAAAACTGTAATGAAAGGTCAGCATTTGGGATGTGAGAATACACCCAGCAGGAGACAAAACCAGTGAATGCAATGCCAAACCTGATACAGATCAGTGAAATGTAACTGTTACATTGGAGTCAGGGTTAGCATTACTGTTTAAGACTGCAAAATGCACCTCATGCATCAGCTTTACTGAGATACCACAATAAATTCTGAGTTCAGAGTGGCTAAGGTGTCAAGGGTAGAAAGGAGACTTCTGGGTTGGAAGATTACTAGAGTGTCTGGAAGACACTGGGACCTAAACTAACAAATGTATTGAGAAAGAGAGATATCCCTATATAAAAGCAAACTCTCAGGAGTGAATATATCTTTCAAAACCAAGCATATCATAAAATCACTGGCAGTGTTAAGATGTAGGTTCCTCACAGTTCCTGGGTTCCTTTATTTTTTTATTGATTTTAAGCCTATTTTAACTGGTTTAATTGCTTTTTCACTTAGTGAGTCAAATTAAAGAAAACTACATTTCCAAGCATTTCTGTTAAAAAAAACTATGAACTTCGCATGCTGTTATTAACTAAATATTAAGAATTAGTTGTGGGGTTTGCTCAGTGATGTGTTAAGCAATGGCTTAAATGAATAGTGCATAATTATTAAAAAGGATAAGGCAGCTTCTCATGYATATGTCTAATTTGGATTCAGAGAGAATTCTCTACTCTGTGACAGCCAGATAATGTAGTTATAGTACAGCTGTACACAGTCACAGTGTTTAATCACAACTAGTGTTTTACCCTGGGATGAAAGAACAGAAGATCTGAAATCGGGACTTTTAGATTGAGTTGCTAGTTTTGCTAACATTCCTGTGGGATGCTGAATAATATAATCTATTCATGTATGATAATAACTGGRTAGCATGATATGAAGATATACTGAGAATTGATTAGAGTATGAATCCGCTTTCAGAATCTGACTAATCTAACCTCAGGTGTTACTGCAGTGCAAACTATTGAAGAAACTCAGCAGAACAGATGAGTTACAGAAAACTTCATGAACTTCATTGATCACAGAGTTTGGTCAGAATAAAAAAAAAAAGTGATTGCAAAATCAAGGACATAATGAGTTATTTGTGTTTTCTCTCAATTATTCTCTAATAGTATAATTTTGCTTCATTTTATTGTAGATTTTTGGTAATAGTGTGACAGATGTTGCAGTTTCTAATGGAATCCTGATTGTGATGTATAGCATGGGTCTYGTCAGACTCTACAACTTCAAGGCCATTTTAGAACAGGTAATGGAACACAAAGTTTTCATATATGCCATGCTCTTTTGGGGTAACAATTCATAAATATTCATGTGTTGCTACGTAAGTGCATGGGGTATGTGTTTAGGCAGGATAGGTTCCTGCCTAAATCTATTTATGGTCAGAACGTACAAATGGACAGGCACTTCTGAGGAGTTATGTAAATATTAAACCAGATGTGCTYCTCTTCACATACCTAATCTGTAGTTATAGATGATTGTTAAGGCCAGAGACTGGTGGGCATGGGGAAGTTTGATTTCAAACAGAATTGCAGTGAGACTTACAAGTTTATATCCTATTCAAAAATCAAATGTTAATTCAAAAATAAGATCTCAAGCAGTATCTAAAATAAATAGATAAAGAATGCAGTAATAGTAGAGCAGTAAAACTGAACAGCAAGTATGTATGCATCTGTAAAGCTAAACTTTTCTGTATTATTTTAGTTCATGGAACAACCATTTCATTTGGGACAAGAATTCAACTGGAATGGTCAGGTGGGAGTTGTAGGAAAGTATCCATTTGGTCTTCCATGTAACATTAAAATCACAGGTAATTATGATCTTTGTATTGGCTTGACTGGTCATTTTTATGGATTAATTATGACTTATTTTACACTAAGAAAAGTATTAAAATTACTGTGCTCATATTGTTCTGTAGCTTTATTTCAGAATTTACATTATAGTACAATATGCTTTCCTTTACTTGTAATTAAAATAAAACTTATATAGGACATACAAGAAAACTATTAGAGAGCAGCTAAGCTATCTGAAAAACTTGATAAGCAATGCATTAAATGGAATCCCTTTCTTTATTTCTGAGACAYAACTGCTCTCGAGAAAGAGGAAGGACTAGGATAGCTGTTAGTAGCACCCAGAAACAGTATATGGTATGTAAGCAAAAGATGTGAGAATATTTAATCCAACTTGCAGAGGAAATTCAAAGARACTGAATACAGTCAAAGAGATTGAACCATTTGTTTGACCTGCATTTTGATATTCTAGGTTGTAAGAAACATGCCAGTTTCAGTAACATAAATTCCTGAGAACAAATTATTAGAACGTATTCTAATGCCTCAAATCATCAGCTTATGAAATGTTCTGCATTATGTAATGACTTTTTTTCTCTGAAACCAAGCAGTGGCTTCTGTTGGTGCACTTGAGATTAGAATATGGTGCTAAGATTTTGAATGAATAACCAAAGCCTGTGACCTTCAAAGAAACTTCTTTTCTTACTTTAAAAATACATTCTCACAAGCTCACACTTGAGGCATCTAAAAAAAAAAATTAAAAGTTGGTTTCCTGACTTTCAAAGAACGCGTATGTTTATTTATCTAGTTTTGAATGTTTCTRTGTGAAATTGTTTTTACAGGTCCACATAAAAAATGCTTTTGGTCTTTGTTTTCAGAATGTCAGATAAAAACAGACAAATCAATCTAGATTTATATAAAAATGAGGGAGTGCACAAAGATAAAATACAGACTTATATAGTGAAGTTATAATGTATTAGCAAAACAAAGTAATAGGCTGCTACATTTGATGTCTCAGCTTTTGCAAAGGGAATTCTTCTTTCATTTTTCCTTCTGTCTCAATCTGTGAGACAGATTAATGTTTAAAGTTAGGGACCTGTGGGAAACATGCATGTTCTTTGATAGGAAGATTTGCTCTCATGGCTGTTAGGTCATTGTAGTTTTTGGTTTTGAGATTTAAAACCAGTGTACTGGAGAAAATATTTTTGATCTTTAATCATATTCAGTAATTTGTGGTTACGAAGTTTTGAACCCATGACATATTTGCCATGGCTGCTTTTTGCAAATAGTTGCATTCCTGTGGTTTTTGAGTTGTTTTCTTTTAAGAATGAGGTGGCCAAATGCTTCAGTGAGCAAGATCTTAACAGTTTCAGAGTGCAGGCTTGTATTTACTATAATTTAACTGTGTGTAATTTTGCTTCTCACTTAGTGCCAGCCTCCCTACAGTTACTGCCTGAAGGGATGGCCATTATTACAGTACTGTTTTTATGGTGTGAGGTACCCTAAAGGAAGTGTACAGAGATCAAAGCTTACAGGCTGCTATGTACTATGTTACAGCTCTTAACTGTTGAGGRATTGATTTTGGTCACAGTATGTGATTTTCTGCATGGTCCAGAATATAAAATTTGATTTATTGTTAGATGATAGRGTAATTTTAGAAAAAAAAAAAGTGAAGAGGAGGATACTTTGTAGAAGCCTTTTTCTTGTTGTTGTTTCTTTGGTTTTATTTGCATTTAGAGCAAATATTTGTTAGTGCTGTCAGGAACAACTTCGTTTAGATGAATCTTCAGAGTTTAAAGTGAACAAAGAAGTCGAGACTGAAAATTGGCAAGACTTGGGAAAGGACTTGCAAACAATATAGTAATAAAACAGGAGGTGTTAAGCAACAAGAACTAGTGATTTACAAGCAGGAAAGAGRGAGTTAAGGCAGCAGTCACAGCTGTTTAGGTGGCTATGATCTTGCAAATCTTTGCCAAATGAATATAAAAGGAAAGGCATATTTTATAAGCAGCCTCTACTACTCAGTGTTGTTTATCTATTGAGACACGTTTAATTGTATCATTTAATCCATCTACCAGACTTTTTGAGGGATCTTGATATATGCTTTATTTAAAAAGTTGKTTTTGGGTTTTTATATTTTGCCTGTTTCGATTCGCCTTGTAATTGCAGATTTCCTCCACATTTTGTCAATTTTTTTCCCAACTTTTCTCCATACTGTTAGAGTTGATCTTCAGTCCCAAATTGGTTCAGTTATAGCAGTTGCAGATATTGCTGTAGATATTTAATTTAACAGAATTGAAGTTGTAAAGTTCTGTGCAGTCCATTTTATTCAAAGATGCCTCTCATTTAGTAAACAGATGACTTGTAAGAATGGCATAGTACATCTCTATAATTTATCCCAACTGAACTGAAAGGAAAACTAGATACCTTTTGCTGTTAATTGCAAAAATTTCTGTATTTTGATTTTTATGAACTCGGCTACAGAGTGCATCCATTATAGTCCACACTATTTTGTTGTGTTACACAAAAGGAGAAAGCAGAATCTGAATATTCTGTCTTCCTGCATTTAATTCTGTTATTTGAGATTGCTGCTTGCTGTTTCCMGTTATTTATCACTGTTTTTCCCAAGAGAATAGTGACCATTTTGACATGGTCTTTAATCTGTTCATATGTACATCCTTTCTCAATCAGATGAGCTGGAATGATTTTATTTATTTGCTGTCTCTTTGCTCATAAGTCAAAGATATTAGAAGAGTAGTTCAACATCAAGATCTGAGCAGGCAGTAACCCTCCAGTGGGAACTGCARATGTGCCCCTGGATGCCAGGTGAGGTAGCATAGCTGGCGCTGGAAAAAAGTTCAAAGCCAATGTATTTCCACCAGTCTTCAAAAGTTGTGAAGAATTAGTAGCTTTATTGGAATTTAGAATTGTAAGGATCAATGGAATTATGACTGTTCTGCTACTAATGGTGTTAACATTACCAAATATTTGCAGATACCCCACCTTTGCTATTTGAAGCATCTTCTCTGGAGAATGCATTTCAAATTGGAGGTTACCCTTGGCATTATATCATCACACCTAACAAGAAAAAACATAAAGGAGTCTTCCATATTTGTTCTCTGAAAAACAATGCTTTGGTAATATATTCAGAAAGCAGCTTCTCTGAAATTAATGTGTATTATGTTTGTCTYCATCTCTTATTCTGAGTAGGTAATGAATACCTTTGTTTACCAGTGTAGTCCTTTCACAGGGRTCACCCCAGTATCAAATCAGCTGTCCCATGGAGTCATGTGTAAAATACTTTCTTCTGAATTAATACTGCTTCTCRTATTTCCTTCATTCCAATATAACAGCACTGTCAGAGCTATACAGCACTGTATTCATGATTTAGAAGTTAAGTCTCATTACCTGTTTCCTTGCATGGTAACATCCTAATGTACTTCTGACTAGTCAGCCTACTAACTGCTGACTAAAGAGTTATTTTAAATTTTAAGATATTGCAGAATAAATTTCCTTTCCTTAATGTTTGTTGTTTATCTTTRACTTGTACCTTTTCTCTCTCCCTAAAAAGATTTGATTGCACAGTTTAATCCCTTTCTGTCCCCGGGAAGATTTTATTACTSAGTTTAATCTGTTCCTAATTATTTTTATGTATTATTCATCATGTGAATACTACTTTTTGTGAGTTCCCCATCTCAGCTTTTATTTTGAATCTGGAATTGACCTGAAGATCATTCTGTATTACAAGCAACTTTTAGGCCTGTTCAGAGTTTCTTGACTAAATAAGTCGCATCTGTAAAGGTCCTTATCTCTTTTGCTAGCCTGATCAAATAAATTATTTCCCTATCTTATTTTCAAAACTGGCATTTCGTAACTGTAGCTGAAGATCAATTTTGATTCAAATGGACTTTKAGAATCCTTTCTCATCTGTTTTTTTCTATGTGGGTTCATATATTTGCCAGTTTCAATGATTGATGTCAGCTAAATTTAACAACAGAAAGCCACTGCCAAAATCCCACMATTTTGAACAGCTTGCATCTGATTGCTGAAATCACAAGGTATCCYCAGCTTACATGCCCCACAAATAATTTGCACAGAAGAGGCTAAGCCTGAGGTTTGAAACTCAGGTCAAACTTGGTGCTAATGTTTGTTCCATGTYTTGACACATCCCATGTCTTGGAATACTCAAATAGCTGGAATTGTTGAAGTGTTTGCACAGTGTAGGCTAAATCTTCATTTTGCTTGGTTTCAGTAGAGATAGGATGATATAGCAATAGGTTATTGCTTATTCCATATTAAAAATCTTCAAACTGCTCCACCAAATATCTTGAGAATTGGAACTGAGTCTTATTGTTGTTATTATTATTATTGTTCCACTGCCATCCTTTGTGGTCATGATTAGGAGCAATACTTAAAAACCTCCAGAGGTATATAGTGAGTAGCTCAGTATTTCCTCTTTAATTAGATCTGTGAGACTTTCAAAATACTAATATTCTAAGCTTTCCTTTTCTTCTTCAGGCAAAAAATGGCATACAGGATATGAAATGCTGTTCACTTGAACCTGACTGGATATATTTCCATCCAGATATGTCAGGCAGAATAATCCACGTGGGACCGAATTTGATTAAGTATGAGCCTTTTTTACTAATTTTTATTTCATTTAAGGAGAAGTTGCATAAATGCATAAATTCAGTAGTTTGACAATTTGCAGACTCAAATACCCATCAGACTATRGAAATTGTAAAATCTATTGATTTGTCAGAATCAAAAGTTCTAGAAACATCTGCAGTATTCTCTGTGATGACTGTGGGCACTAGAGGCAACAATTTAGATTTTGATACGAAAAATATTCAAGGACCACTGTATTAAAATTTCACTGATAAACATAAATTACAAAAATAATTAATTTCTATTTTATTTCTTTACGATGTATTAATGTACTGGATTAAAAAAATTRTGTAGAAATGTTGTAGTAAACAGATTAGAATATATGGCTTACTTTGTAATTTCTGTTTCTTTTGTAGAGTCTTAAAGCTTAAGGAAGTTAAAAATCATGCAGATCAAATGGAGATTGCAGAAGATTTTACGATAGTAGCCAACAGAGAAAACTGTGTGAGTTTAGTGTCTGAGATCACAATGTATGATTTTGAACTATACTCAGGGGGTTGGCATATGTGAGTAATCACTGTTTTATGAGCTTTTATTCAAGGTTTATTGAAGTAGTATGAAAAGAATTTTGAAAATATTAACACTTCCAAGATAGATTCCTGAAACTTGCAGTCTTTTCTTTAGTTTTCAGCATTCTTTATGGTGTGCAGTGTAACCATGTATCATGGATATAAAGCATACTTAAAAGATGGTGACAGATTTCCTTCAAATTAAGGTGCCMCTAAGTGATAATTGTGGGCCTCTCTTGTGCTCAGGTAAGTTGATCATACAAATGCTAGAAATGCTTCAAGTCTCTCATAATTTAGGGATTAAATCCTCATAAGACAACAAAGACAATACATTGCTTCCAAAAGTGTCTTTCTTTTCCTGGCCATGCAYACCTGTCACTCTCTTGTGACAAGTTTGCCATTCATCTAACCCTTGGTGAGCCAAATCAGCGCACTAAGGTCACAGAATAGTAACTTAGCAGAAAAGGTGAGTACTTTCCTKCTTGCTTGTTTTGCTGAACTGGAGCAGAACAGGACTGAATCACCAGAAGAGTGCAGAAAGGTGGAATCAGGTGTGAAAGGATGATTTAAAACTACTGGTAGAACTGAGCTCTTAAATCACCTCAGTTGTTTCATGAAGGCTTTTGTGATACAGAATCACAAAGACAATSTAATGTCAAAAAGGTTAAAGAGCACAAGGGAAAAAAAATTTAGTTAGTGCCTGGAGCTGTCCTTTTGATTCAGCAGACAAGGTTATGTCTTACCAAAAAGCAAWTTTTTATAATTTGGATACTGTAAAATGCCTGCAAATCTGTGATACTAATTTTGAAGCTTTTGCAGCAAAAAGGTTTGTGTGTTAAAAATCTACACAAACTCAAGAATAAAACTTGTATTGAATTCTAAAGCTAAATGCTAGGTCATCTAATAACTTGTCATACTGCTTTTTGAGAGTTGTTATATAACTTCTGTTACAGTAAGAACAAAGAAATAWGTGTTCTAATCCTGCCTGTGTTTTGCTTATTCATTTTGAGTTCTATTAAGACACTGAAAACCCATTTTTTAATATTTCTGGTTTCAATGAAGCCCAGTGGGAGCAGCCATGGTGGTTTAAGATGCTGCTGTCCCCATCTTCTGGAAGTAAGGGTTTATGAAAATAAATGGKGGTGATTTAGCAGTCTTAATTCTCATTTCAGCATCTTGGTTCTAGTCAGTTCTAGTCAGTTCAAAAGATTATGGTAGCTGAGAACCTTTGCCACCTCTGTGGACACCTCTGAATATGAGTAAATAGCAATAATATTCCAGCTAAAGTCACCAAGTTCATAAACCCTCATAAAGAAAACAACAGCACAAGGCTATGCATAGCTAATGAGTAAAACAAGGTCAGAAAGTAAAATGTATGAAACAAATATATTGTCAGATCCATAGAAACTGAATTGCTCTGAAGTCTAGAGACACTTTTTATGTTTCTCCAAAGGTGAACAACAGTGTTACTGTAACAGCWTCTGGTCGAGTGGTGAAAAAGCGTTTTACCTTGCTGGACGATGACCCGGAACAAGAGGTAACTGATGTAGTAACAGCACTTCATGGATTGTTTTAGTGTTAAGTAGCTAGAAGCCCTTCTTGTTTCAGGTGCAGTGGGTGTAATCTTAGCTACATATATCTTTGAGTTCTTTATTCCTCTTTTCTTTATCTTCTTCTAATTGCTTCACGTGTTGTTTTATCATCTTTTCTCCTTGGTTGACATTTGAGCTTTGGACTTTCTTTCAAGAATTGATCTTATGCCCCACAATACCATCGTAACTCCTGGTGACCTTCAGTGGCACAGAAAAGACAKGTTAATGTGACAAACCATTACTGTYTTATCCATTTAAATATCTACTTTGAACATTTCTTATAAAGCATTTTATGAAATGAAAGGCGCCTTTTCTTTTCCTCTACTTTAGGATCCTCTTGTCTTTTTTATAGTCTCTAAACTTTGTTCTTCTCTCCCACTTGCTGTGGATTGCACAATAATGTATTTAATGCTTCTCCTTTAAGTAACTGTTTATTGAGAATAGTACACCATTTTACTTGGTGCTGAGTCTTAAAAGGTTATGAAAAATATTTTTTAGCTCTCTGTCTAGAGCTGGATCTGTAACAACAGGTAAAATTCACCAGTTTTGGGTAGTCACTCCTATTCTTTATTCTGAGGAAATAGATTTTACTGTGGTAAAAATACAGCATAGTCCATAAGAGTATAACTCTTAAGGGTCTGCAGTTTATTTCTATTCACTTTTTCTTTTAACCATAATTAAAATAATTGCACGCTATTTTTTTCCTGCTGTTATACTTTACTTGTGAGTCCAGTAAATGTTTTTACATTATGGCAGAAAAAGACTGGCTTGAATTTAAAGAGTATGTCACAGTGAGATAAAGGTAATTAAGATAGTTCACAGTTTTCACTCTTTGGTCTCAGTTCTTCACTGACATATAATCTGTGGAACAAGTGAGAGATCTGAACAAAAATACAGATACTCATGTAAATGGAATTTCTCTGATGTACCCATTCCCTCAAAACCAATGATGGCTTAAAGCTACATTGCTTCAAGAGCCTAAATATATTTCTTTGGCCACTTCAGAAGTACTTACTTTCTATTTCCTTTGTGTTACATATAAAATACATGCACATTAGGGTTTTTCAGGACATCACTTTCTTCTGCTTCAGGAATTTTGCTGAAATACCATGACAACTCATGTTGGGGAAGAATGCCTGTTGGGTATCAGGATCCCAAAGTTTTCTTTCAGGCCAGAAGACTTAAGAACTACAATTTTACCAGTTCTGTTTCCACTTAAAAGAAAAAAGAGCTATGCAATTTTAGTAGAGGGGAATGTGAATTTATGTTTCATTTATAAACTTGAGGTTTTGTTTTTTCAAAGACATTCAAAATTGTGGACTATGAAGATGAATTGGATTTATTATCAACTGTGGCAGTTACTCAGATAGGAGCTGATGGAAGAGCTCACCTTGACTTTCATTGTAATGATCATGGGATACTACTTAAGAGTATTCCATTAAAGGAGTCCTGGGATGTGGTGAGGAAAATTCCTATCTTTTATTCATATTGTCTYTTCCCTGCACTCATTTACCTACCACTTTTGTTCAGATTTGAAGCAGATATATAAGTAGAGTTGTGAAGGTATGAGATTTGTATAAAATATTAATCACAACTCTGAAGTTTTAAGTACTCCATCAGACAGTAGTTAATTTACCTGAAAATCTCCATTATTTGAAATTGTGATTTTGTTTTTTTAGTTGATTTGTTTGGGGTTTTTTGGTTGGGATAGGGGCTGTCCTTTATGTATTTCAAAAGTATTTATGAACTTAAATATTCACTCTGTGGCTAGTTACATCAAGTTAACTTTACAACTTGTAAACAGTCTCCCTAGTTTAACTTGAACTACTCATACATAGAATGAAGCATAGACTAACTATATTTTTGGAAAGATGAAATGGGCTGTTCATACAGACCATGGACATCCAACATAAATGTTACATGGACATCTAACATAAACGTCAAATTTTCAGCACCTTTGTGTCTATTTTATCATTGACTGCATAGGCAACTTGTGATCTAAATAGGSATGTGAGAAACCTCTCAAAGTTTTTTAATTCTGTTCTTTATCTGGAAGAGTAATCTCTGTGTATTCACACAAAATTTCTGCCTGATCATGGAGGGTACAAGGGTTAAATATTTCTTGATCCTCATGGAAAATTATATGGATTTTGGCAAGTTGTGGAAATAGAGACTGCAATCCAATTTTTTTTTCTCATTTCAGACTTACAGTCATGAAGTTTACTTTGACAAGGACCTCGTATTACATATAGAACAGAAGCCTAACAGGAGATTCAGTTGCCATGTTTACCARATGGTCTGTGATACTGCAAAAGATGATGATTGTTAATGCTATGAAAAAAAAAAAAAAACAGGAAGTGTTTTGTAAAAAAAGGAGGGAGAATTTTTGTATATATTTAAGCCATAAACACCAGCTACAGCAACTTCCATTTGGATGCTATTTAAGGACTCCATATATATGAAGTAGTCAAATACTGTTTTTCTGGCTGGATTTAATCTCAACATTTTAAACTGCTACATGAGGTCTTGTTTCTTTTTTTCCTTTGTGACACTGTACACATGCCTGTAGTTCATTATGGCTTTTCATGTATTCACCAGTTCATCATTAATGCTAGATGCATTTGTTACTTCTCTAGGCAATAGGATTGAAATACTGGACATTAAGGAGAAAAATGTGGACTTACTCATTATCTACCATCTGCTATGAATTGTCTTACACAGTTTTACCTATGCAACTCTAATAAAAATGGTTAATYAATGAAAGTATGTAAAACTATCTAGGATAAATTTTGTATTTAGTATAAAAATTKTAGTGTTACCATTAAACCACTTAGACAGAATCTTTCTCTTGGTTTGGTGTGAGAAATAAAATGACTCAGGTTTTCTGGTAGTGTATGTTTCAGTTTAAAGGAAATGTTAATAATTTATGTATTTTACTGTCTTTTTAATGTATTTTTTAATATGTTTTCACAGATATAGRTATATAAAAGTAAGTAATTCTCTGCTTGTCCCTGTGTTAAGGGTCAGGAGTTGTTCAATCTGAGCCAAAGCTCCCAGCTGTTCACCCTTATTACTGAGTGCAGCCTATCTGATACTGKGGAGTGCTGTGGGGTATATTCAGAATCTACAGAATGAAAGCTTTCATTTTAAAATAAAAAACACCCACAACAACAAAATGCAGGCTGTAGACTTCATGGTGATAAAGTTTCCAAATGCAAGCCAAAGATGGGCTCAGAAGAATAGCTCATCAAAATGACTCAGTACCACCACTGTCATCATGAGCATGGTAATGCTAAATGCAAATATTTAGCATGGTAATGCTAAATGCAAATATTTCTTTTTGCTCCAGACTTTACTAATGAAATGTGGATTATTTTAGATGATGCAATAGGGAAGAGCTCTAGAAGAATGACATAAATTTTCTCTTGTGTGTTTTTAAAGAAAGTGTAATGCAAAAGAAAAAGTGAATTACAATGTGGAGAGAAAAAAAAACAACACAAAAAGGACATTAAAGAAGATAATGAAACAATAGTAGAAATAAAGGGCAGCAGCAATACCCAACTTCCACCATATCTTCCATAAGTTTTCACTTTGGGTCCAGGAAAGAAGATCTGTCCCTTAYCTGCTATTTAATAAATAACTATATCAGTAATACATGCAAATAAAAATTAATACGAAGCTGTACTCTAAGACAGAAGACCAAATACTTTTTAAGCAGCTACTTAAGAGAAATTTTATGCTCATTCCTGTTTGGCTTTTTGAAGCAGTTCCACCCAGAGAAAGGCATTTAAACTTCATCATYTATTAAATAGTGCAAGTACTGTTGATGAAGACAATCTCTAGCTTTCAGGAGTTTGCTCTGCTTCCTAGTGGCTTTTTGTTAGGCTATTGCAGACTTATGAAGTGATATTGTGCTAAAGCTGCAAATGTACATCAGTATCCTTTTTTTTTTTTTTTTCTAATGCAGCAATTTGTAATGACCAAAAGGCAGCCCAGACTTCGATGAAGACTGAGTCTTGTGTAAGAAATTCTATCACTCTTAAATGCTGTTACTGCACTACAGATGATGGCAGATGTTCCATCYTGGCAGGTCCCACATAGACATTTTGATTCAGAAACAGAAGAGGTTTCTGTTTACTTAAAAACACCTTGAAAGCTATTTAATAACAGAGAATCCCAAATGACTAGCCCTGAACACTTCTGAGTGTCTTGGMGCCCTACTTACAGCCTGGAACACACTAAAAAAGCAGAATTGTTAAATCTTATGGTTTGCGCTTTTTAAGCTATGAGTTGCCTTCTGCACCGCTGCAGAAACTCAGAAATTCTAAAAATAAACTTCTGTTTAAATGGGAGGAAAATGCTGCCCACAAATCAATAGTTTCTACATTGTTTAAAATAACTGTATCTAAACCAAATACAAATAGCTGTATGCTTGGTGGCAGCCCACCTGAATCACTGCTTTTACTTCAGGTTAAGTTTCTAAACAAAACTCATCCACCAGAAAAAAATACAGTACTTTATTTTGCCAGATTTTATATGCAAGCATCTTTTAGTCACTGTTGCTGGCAGTGGTGTTCTATGGAGTGGTGTCAAATTGATATTACATGTGGATTAATGCATTAATTAGGGTGAGATGGAGAAGACAAAAACRTTCTTCATTTCTCATAGGCAGTACCTAACTCCTTTACAATTAGGAAACCCATTTCCTGATAAGTTTTTATTTTATAAAAATCAAAATAAGGAACTRTTAGCGTGAAATCGTGAGTACCCTTGGTTCCTGTGATTTTCAGGGATTGCTTAGCACTCGTGCTGTGGCTTTCAGAGTATGCAGATAAGGCCTCAGTTACATCAAATGAAGTCTCAAGTGCATCCTTTGAAAAACCAAGCCTGAAAGACTTATGACCTATGCTTCCATTATTTTCACTAGAACAAAATGCCCAAGAAAAAAAGGTTATACATATATAAATATATATATATATATATATATATAGAGAGAGAGAGAGAGAGAGAGAGAGATGGAAATATATAAGTGAACTGTTAATGTGAGGAAAGACTCAAATGTGTATTCCAAACAGAGAGTTAAATGCATCTTGGTCACTTCTGCCAGCATTCCCAAGTCATCATTTCACCCAAACTTTTGGCATTTTCAGTGTAGAGAAATGTTTCTTCCCTTTTTTTTTTTTTTCCTGGATATATCCAGTTACTTTAACCGCACAGTTTCTTGCTCATTTTATTATCATTTTGTCTTTTATTTTTCTCTTGTTATTGAGAAAAATACCATTCATATTACTTCACAGTAACTGAAGATTCGCAAAAACTCAGCAGCAAGAATTTTCTTCTCCTTATAGACCTATAACAGCTATTTCACAAGATTGAACAGCTAATAAATTTATTTGGTTCCCAGTCATCACAAAGATTGTTAATAGGAATACCTGAAAGAAAGGACACCATATAGGCTGGCATGTAGGCTGAGTGCTTTCTGAAAGAACAGTTGTGAGGATTTGCTGTTTGCTGCTTAAAGCAAGATCTCTGAGCCCTCTGCCTGCAAAAAGCAAAATATTGGTCTAGTAATTAAAAAGGTCATGGACTAGAGAATTCATTGTGGATTTTACCTAAGGTTGTTTGATGCAAGCATTTTGCTCTTGCCAGAATGAACAAAACCTAAACAACAAAAGCAASAAGGGGGAAGCAGTAAACTTGTATCAACAAGTCAGAGAGAACCACTTGAAGCTCTCTGGCTGCTAGACTTGGCATTAATACAACTATAACTTTAGTATTTATTTCTGTTTTACTGAAAGGACAAAATGATGACCAAAATAAACTTCAGGTTATTATATACTCATATTCTTATAAAATAATTTTGTGTCAGTGTATTATAATATTTATAGATTGAGAAAAGTATTTAAAGTGCTTGCTTTGGCTAATAAAAAATTAGCAACCGCAAAAATAGGTTGAATGGGGTTTTGGTGTTTGTTTTTGGTTTTTTGGGGGGTTGTTTGTTTTGGGGTTTTGTTTTGTTTTGTTTTTGTTTGTTGGTTTTTTTGGTTTTTTTTTAATAAAAGGAACTAGGTATCCTAGTAGAGTGAGGAGTTACAATAATGTGATTGTTAAGAACTTCCTGGTATAGCTTAGTAACTCATTTAGTAAACTGGGAATACAAATGGTTTATTCCTCCCTGAGTGAAGAAGGAATACTGTGTTGCTGAAAACATTATATTTTTAGGGAGGAGTAAGTGTACATTCTTCTCAGGAAATAAAAAGGAAACATGGTAGAGGAAGATAAAATTCACTGGAATTACTCCACAAAGTGACTCAAGAGCTCTGGCTTACTTGAGATGCTGCAGGAGAAGCAATGAATTCCACATGATAGGATTGCAGGCTYTCCAGACAGTCCCTGGTAACAGCTGCTTGCCAGAAGACCGACAGGAAAATCGTTCTGTTCGCATGTTTACTTGGGTGTTCCACATTTGGACTCACACACTGGCCGTTTTCCCTATTATCTCCTGTGTGCAGTTAGTCTCAACTTTGGATGGTGCCTGTCTCTAACATGCAGTTTGCAGCACGGTTGCAGACATTTCCATGCTCTGGGGCAATGGAAATCTGGGAAAATCCTGAATGCTGACACCACGTTCTTCCTATTTTAGCCCTTTGTAATGCCACTGCATCTTCTTTGTACTGCCTGAAAGCTGGTTTGGCTTTATGATTGTCTTAGAAACATTTTGTTCTGTGGACCAAAGCAGCATACTTAGAGCATTTCTACTTCAACAAAATCACTTCTTATTTTCCACTTCACCATGACATMTCAATGATTGGCTCAGGACAGAGAAGCCAAAATGGGATTCCAAAAGTGCTACACCTTTATTTGTATTTGAAAATATATATGTTTAGAGGCCCAAGTGGCATTTCCCAACCTACAAACTCAAAAGATACGAAGGACTGGCTTCTCCTGATAAGATCTGCTTTGAGCATAAAAAGAGTGCACATCMTGCCTTTCTCTTGTCATTTGAGTACATGCTCATTGGCAAGGCTAGTAAGTGGTAGGGAAGAAAATAAGAAAGCACAAGCCAAATAAAAACTGAAAGCAGTAAAATGTTATAATATTGCTTTGACAATTCCAACTATTGTCTTACAGTTCCACAACTTTGAAAAACTTCTACAAAGTACTTTAAATTATTAGAAAAATATTCTACAACTCAGAAGCAAAATGTTTATGKATTGAAGAACAATGAAGTCTCATTGCACAGGTAACAATGACTGGCCTATAATCAATATAGCATTTTGGACAAAAGCTGCACTATGTGCCTTATTTTATCTCAGCAAAAGGTCTTTCTAGGGTGGAGAATAAGTAAAATCATTTCTTGAAAGAGTCTTGTTCCATAGTCACAATTTGCAATTTGCAAAGACAAATAAGTGATGTTCTCCATAGCAAAGGTCAAATAGTTCTGTTGCTTAAGCATGGAACTCAATACCAAAAAGAGCAAATGGATCATTCTGCTTTCTTTGTGCCATTCAGACACTAAACACTTAAACTCCTTAGTTTGTATTACTCCTGGCAAGATAACTTCTACGGAGGTATTTCTAAATCTTCCACAAGAGTCAGTTAAATTAGCTGCCAGAACAAAGCTGACTGGACAATCTCAGGATTTCTGTTTGTTTACAAAATGAACAGCCATTAGGCTTCTGAAAAACTCATCCAAATTCTTTAAGGGATACTGTAACTTATCTCGAATATTAAATGACTTATCCTGCATGGAAAAACAGATGAAAYTGTAGCTGGTAAAAGACACTTTAATCTTATTCTAAATACAGYTCTGACCAGTCAGTTATTGGTCACTGGAAACTTGAAACACTTCCTGTATTAAAAAAGTTACATCAGAGGCACAAAATAATGGCCTATGGTGGCATGGTGTGTTGCTTCGATAAGCATTTTTGGATGCCTATGTTTAGGCTACTGCTCTCCAAACACATAACTGGTATAGCAACAATGACAGTGGTTGCCAAGTTCTGCAGGTGTGATACTGGCAGGAATCCACTGCCAGTGGATTGCCTCTTGCCACTTGCCTCTTCAAAATAATCTGTGAATCTTTGTCTGTTTTGTAGGTCTTATTTTGTCTGTCTGCTTTGTAGGTTCTTCCAGGTCTGAAATCACAGTTATCCTACATCTGACAGTGCAGCAACCCAAAGAAAGAAGTGCATGTTAGATGATGTCCCAACAGAACTGATAAGAGGGAATACACACTGACAGAGTTGGTAATGTACTGGAAAAATATCCCGTCTCTAGGAGACAGAAGCTCTGGAAAAGAATAGAGATTATGGACACTGTAGAACCTATCCACAACAATGGTTAACAAAAGCAGTTGTTCATTGATCCAAGAGACTTGAAAGCCCCATAYAGGACAGTTTCATTTTTATGCCAGTGGAGGTTCATTTTCCAAACATTATCAAGTGCGTCATTCAGCCCTCAGCAGTCAACTGTATCACRTTGAGTTCCCAACCCCAAGGAAACAAGAAATCCACTCAGACATCGTAGTTGTGCTAAGGATTGCTTCTGATTCTGTACCGATCTGACATTTGAATCACACGGGCAAGAAGAGGTGGAAGAACAGGAAACACGGAGAAATACAGGCCAGAGTTACTAATTGTGCTGCCTAAAATCACTTCTGCAGCACAGATGTTCCATAAAGAACATTTCACTTTGTCTAACAACTTACTTTGCACTTTGTTCTGGTTTGCTTTATTTAACAATCTCTGAGCTTCAACATTTCTTCAATTCTATTATTTAAAAAAAAAACTTTGTTCATTGTTACTTGGTAAAACTAGGCTTCATTTTCAGTTCAATAGAATTTTGTGTCTGCTCATTTTGAGCCCCATTTTGAGGGCTGTCAATACTTTTTTGGGAATTTCATGTAAAAATTTTGCAATTTCCTGTATGRAACTGAGAAGCACCATGAGACTGATGCTTTGCAATCTGCAAAATTCCAACAAAAATGTGAAGATTTTACAATRCTCTTCAAGGAAATACTATTTTTTGAAAATACATTAAAGATTATAATATTGTTTAAAAGACAATGAATAAGAGAATGCAGGTAAGTAGAGAAAAATATATTTTTACAGGTAAAAATACTCCAAAATTAATAATGTATAAGTACTATTTTGTTTAACCCATATGATATTTTTTTAGGCATAAGCAGGCAGATCTATGGCTTTATTATATGTTGGTTTGCAAAGAAAAAAWACTTCATTTAAGAGTCCATAGAAAACTTAGTAAAATGTTTATGACCATAATAATGAGATGGCCTGTGTGTCTCATAAAAGAATGACAGTCTGGCACACTTGCAAGTTCATGCGTGAGYGCATTCCTCAGAAGATTCAGAGCATCTTCTCTTGGATACTGTGACTTGTGAAATTTAACAGTACCGGTGTTCTAGTTACCACTGGGAGTAGAAGGAGCAACAGTGAAATCCTGAGGGCAGGTCACACAAAATTCATGCAAATTAAAGCTAGATATCTTCATAAAAGTGATCCTTAGACCAAGCTTTTCTTTTAAACATCAGTATCTATTTTTAGGAGATTAAAGACAATAATGAAGAACTATATTCACATACCACTCCAATCCGGCTTGGTCTTTGTGTCTCTATGTAGATGTTTCCAACACTACGTACAACGTTTGAATTGGCAATATTCAACTGAAATTATTTCAAATTTCATAGAACTGTGTCCTTTCATTTTCTAGAATTCAATTTAAGTGTGAGATACCAGACAACTCAAGTATTAGCCAGAGTAAATAGTATTTTTTTCTCTCAATCGGTTAATGAACTTCTAATTCATATGTATTTCAACATTATATATATTTTAAAAGTAAACTAATCAACTAATCAGAAAAGTAGTGTTGAATATGTTTGGGCATATTCTCCTACTACATTTGACAGGCTTCAGAGCTAGCTGAATGTTCTACACTAAAGCAAAGACTAACTGTTGAATACATGATTTGACCCAACTGGTGAAACGTTATATTTTTGGCAGGCTGCCTATTGTCTTTTTTTGCAATTCTGTTTTATTTCCTTCTGTTTTCCTCTGTAACTTCCTTCCCTAGATGTTGGAATTGTCWAAGTTTTGTGTGCACCCTTTCTAAGCTAGTGGATATTTCATATATCTATGCTATTCAAGAGAACATTGTCCACGTCCTCCTGCCTTCTTGGGCCAGACTCTACATATGAAACTGGTTAGTATCTGTTTTACATTTGCAGCACTTAATGAATCCAGTGGGAAGGGGGCGATCATGATGGCAAAACTGTGCTCCAAGTACACTGTATCAGTGACTTTAAGCGCGCTCCTGCTTTGCAWTTTCTGTATGTGCTGTCTCTTCATCACAACAGCGCTCCTGCTTTATCTCTAAGTGTTTGTGGCTGTAGTGTCTTATCTTTATGGCAGGTCAGTGAACTCCCCAACCTCCACAACAGCCTCTCGCACAGAACCCGCGACCCATCAGCTCCCTTCCTCGGCTGCTGGGGGGAGCGCAGTGGGGCTGCCACCATGGCAGGGGCCAGGCTGAAAAAGAAAATTCTTTTCTRAGGCGGAGTTCTGAACGCGACGGGAGCGGGCAGAGCGGAGGGGCGCGGAGGGGAGCGCAGTGCCGCCCTGCTCCCGCCCCTGCTGCGTCTGTCCCGTTCTGTCCCGTCCCGTCCCGTCCCCCCCGGGCCCGAGCCCGAGCCCGAGCCCGCCCCACCCCGGCCGCCGGCTCGCCCCTCCCTCACGGCGCTGGCTGCCGCGCACGGGGCTCGGAAGATGGAGGRCTACGGGCGATTCTTGGCGCTGCTGGCCTCAGCGCTGCTGGTCGGCTTCGTGTCCGTCRTCCTTTCCCTCGTCTGGGTCTTCCACTACCGCGAGGGGCTGAGCTGGGACGGCGGCCCGGGGGAATTCAACTGGCACCCGGTCCTCGTCGTCACCGGCTTCGTCTTCATCCAGGGCATCGGTGCGTCGGGGCGCGGGTGGGCGCGGGGGAGCCGGGGCTGCCTGGGGCCGGGGCGGCGGCCCGCGGCCGATAGCGGGTGACAGCGGCAGCGCAGCAGCCGGAACGCGCTTTAGAGAAGCCAGCACACCCGGAAAATGGACAAAGAGTCCCTTGTTATATGTCAAAATTGCTACCTATGGGTTTTGGGTTGGTGGTTTTTTTTTTTCTGCAAGCACTTGTTTACCCTGGCCTGGGGACTGCCGTGCACTTTGAGGAATGCTTGCGAGGTGTGTTTTCCTAGGCAGCTTCAATTCATGCGAGCTGAAAATCGAAATGCCAGAAATGCCCTAGGAAAGTTTCTCTTTTGGCTCTCTTCCATGGCCCAAGAGGAGAAAGGAAAGTTCAGTACCACAGAAGCTTGAACGGGGCGTTTGCCAGAGAAAATGTAGCACCATAAACCCTACTAAAATGCAGTTCTTCAGCCTAGACTTAGCATTAATTGTTATGTAAACTACATATCYTAAATTTAATTATTTATTCTGTTGCTTAAGTAACATACAATTATTAAGATACATGGATTTTTTTTTAAATTTTTTTTATTATAGTTGAACTTTGGATATCATAGAGTTCAGCCTTGAACTAACATTTTACTATCACACTTCCAACCAGTCAAAAGGCTGGAAGATGCTGAAGGCTGTCTAGTTCTGGCTATGCAGGAAATGTTGTGATTTGAACTACACTGTAAATTTTTTTTCAGCATGAGTGGCTCAGCTTTGTGGCTTCAAGTTGCAAACTACTATTGAGCAATAAACCATTTTTTGAGGTTGTTTTACATAATATTGCTCAATAAGAAGTGAAATTTCAGGCTATAAATAAGCAATGAAAAACACCTGTTGACTTCATTAATATCTATACTACTTACTGTGCTCAAGCAACTGTTTTTTTATATAAGCATAGAACTTTTGAAGAAAATAAGGGGAGGGCTTTCAGCAGCTTTTTACTATGTATTTTTTATTCCTTCTCCTCTGAAACTCAGTTTTTCCCTGTGTCACAAAGGGGTTTGCCTCAAGCCCTCTGTAGGTAAGAATCTATGTAAAGCAAACAGAAGTTTACCGTAGCTAAGAAACTCCACATATACAAGGAATTCTCTAATAGAGCATTTTTTGGGGAGCATATCCTGTTACATAACAGGAAAAGAAAAGCTGTAGACTGAAGGAGCATTGTAATGAATCAGATTAAATATCAACAGATAAGATACCACTGTGAGTCTGGTTCAGATTTGGCTAATGGAAGTCTGCCACTGAATTCAAAGTACTTTTGATGAGACTGGAAAATCAGATATCTCTTTGGATACATACATGAAAAAGAAATCTTTAGGTAGTTGAAAGCAGAAAGGTGTAGCTAAAAAAAAATCTTGGTTAAATTTGTGTAGAGAATTTTAAATAATAACTAAACCAACTGTGCATACTGGGAAGTAGATATGCCCTAATAAAAGTGTTTTATGTGTCTTGTCAATCAAGTGGAAAAGCTGTAGGCATGYTAATACTTATTGTTTGTGGATCAACACCTATGGATAAATTATACCTGACAAAACACTGTCAGTGCGCAGTAATTCTMCACAAGATTACCTAGACTTAAGACAAGAAAAACACAGGCAATGAAACTCTGTGTGCGTATTAGCATGGTAACATATCGGAAAATAGTAAGAAAAAAAATGAGGAAAAAGTGAATATTAAGAAGAGTTTAATGGAGTAGCAGTGTGATAAAAGGGATTAAATAAGTAAATGAGGAATTCTTTATTATTATGTCTTATTTATATATACCAATGCAGTACTGTAGACTCGGCATGCTTCAAAGGAGCATTTGCATCATAGTTTGTGTTTGACCTGCAAATGATAATGGTTGGCTCTCTCTCAAAGGACTAAGAAACCCATCCAGATACAATGTGTTATAAGTGATTTTTGAGAATTTCCAATTCCTCACCTAATAAAAGAACATTTTTTTTTCTACAGAGATGTGACAATCTCTGTTGCAGACTGAGGAGCAGCGTGGTGGCTTTTGGGGTTGTGGAAGGTTGAATAGAGTGAGTCAGAACAAGAAGGGTGGGGTAGTTTTTGTCTCCATCCTCAGATCAGACTTCTACTGCTCATGAGTCAAGTATAAGCTCTATACAATAAAGTTGTAGGTTGACATTATAAAGCTTGGAAGGTGCTTCAAAAATAAACATTACTCTCATAAATGATTTATAAATATCATATAACTTGTATTTTAAACAGGCTTAAAGCATGAGGGTGTACTCTAACATCAGCAGCATACATAATAAAGAAATACAATACAAATCTTAATTAATAGTGCTTACATAGAAAAGAGAAGGAAAAATCCAGGTCTGCCACATCACTATGTGGTGTTACAGAATCAGTTAAGTTTTGTTGAGACAGTCTAAAAGCTTACCATGGCTGAAATACTTCTACTTTTCCCCTCTACTTCTCCCTTTCTGCTTTCTTCTAGACTCAGACCTCACCTTCCTACCCATTTGTTTGGGCCAGCTCTGGCCACTGTTGGATGCATAAACTGAATTAACTCAACTAGCAGAAAACTATCAAACAGACCCCCACACCCACCCCAAATTCATTTCTTTCTCAAATAGAAAGCTGAATTGCCTGCACAAAGGGTCTCTGAACTTCCACAGATGGGAGAAGGGAGATGGTGGACTGTGCAAGAGCAAGGAGAAGGAGTGCAAATCTATTTTAAAGTACACATATTCTTTCATCTTGAAATTGATAAAGATGAAGATAAAGATAATGATAAAGATAATGCTTGCTCTGAGTTATCTGACATGCGATTACTTTTGCTTCAAGCGGAAAATATTTCTTCAAAGGAAAAGCAGATAAATACTGGAGTTTCTAACATCCAATGGGCTGCAGAATTCTCAGGAACTGGAAGGGCAAATTATGGGTGACCTTCATCACTGGCAACTTTTGGAGAGGCCATTCTCTTGACAAGCTTAGTTGAGTCTCTTTGAAATAAWAAATGAGCATTTCTCCATTCTGCTGTTAGAGTGATTTCCAAATAATCTTGTGGGCATTCTGAACTTGACAAAASTAAACAACAGGATCAGCCAAGAAGGAACAGAAGAGGAAACAGGAGGAGGGAAGAGGAGCATTCCTTTGTGATAGCTGTGAGGTGCTGTGCAGTGCAGCCCCAGTGCACTAACAGAGCCACTCCATGTACCTTCAAAGGTGGAAAGCATCTCAYAAGCAATCGGTGACACTTTCCTACAACATGTAAAGCACATGCCAGAAATACTAGGAAGCTACTCTAGAATTTTGCCTGTACATTTGCCACAGGAGAGATGTCCCATGCCATATAAAGATAGTGCAAGATAACTCTGCCCTATGTGATGTGTCTTAAAATCATAGTTCAAAACAGAAATAAGTTCTGAGTCAAAAAGCTCAGTCTAGGGTGCCTAGGCTGTCAAATTTCTTAATGGTACTAAAGATCTGCCTCGAGAAAGTTCTTCACAAGGCTGCTTTACCATGTCATCMCCAAACATCCTGCAGCTCTGTATGTGCTTTTAACTCAGGCTACTCTAATTTTGACATGAAATCATGCACCACATCTCAGTAAGTTTTTAAGAGCTTGTACCATTGAAAGGTGAATATTCCTTCTCTCCCCTTTTTCCCCAGAATGTCTTCCTTCCTCCTGCAGGTCAGCAAAGCACCAGTTATGAGAAAGGCAGGGAGAAGCCCACAGATGATGGGGAAATGAAACTGTCTTTTCACATTGATAAATAAATATGCTGAATGTATAATTTCACACAAAGCCCTCACAGAAAGAGGATTAAACCCAACTGTAATATCATGCATATATCCTGGGCTGTGACAGGTACCATGTTAATGGATGGTATTGTTAACAATTGGCCAAACCATTCATCTGTTATTCCTTGGTTTTTTTATTGCACTATTTATGGGAAAGAGCCCCAAAAATTCAAGGCCCAAACAGAGATCTGAGACTTTGTGGACAARTGGCTATGGAGTTTGATAGTGATTTTGGAAGTTAAATCAACTAGATGACAACAAAAAAGATATAGAAAAATTTTAGCCCAGACGTGACCCTCTCATATCAAAACTGAAAACTGAGACTAGGACCTGTGCTCATTAAGTTTTCTTCAGGACATACAGAGTCCAGTACTCTGCTGCCCTTTGAATAAATTATTGACAATAGGGGGACATATRGACAATTATTGACTGTGGGACATATAGTGGGGAGGATTTATGGGTAATAGCCTCATGGCATGTTGAGGCTTCTTTGGGGTCTTTTGACATATCTGCTTTACAGATTACAGACCATTATCATTTGTACTAAGTTGATTAATATTAGTCTGATGGAAGATATTATTGGAAGCTGGCTGAACACAAGCCATTGTGTGCCCAGGTGGCMAAASAGGCCAACAGAATCTTGCCTGTACCACAAATAGTGTGGCCAGCAAGACCAGGGCAGTAATTGTCCCCCCTGTGGCTTGTACTGCTGAGGCTGCATCTCAAATMTTKTGCCCAGTTCTGGGCCCCTCACTACAAGACAGACATGGAAGGGCTAGAGCAGGTCCAGAGAAGGGGAATGAAGCTGGTGAAAGGTGTGGATCACGGATCAGAAGAGGAGCAGCTGAGGGAGCTGGTGTTGCTTAGCCTGGAGGAAATGAGGCTCAGAGGGCATCTTATCATTCCCTACAACTCCCTGAGAGGAAGTTGTAGCAAGTGGGGATGAATCTCATCTCCCATGTAACAAGTGCCAGAACAAGAGGAAATAGTCTCCAGATGCACTAGGGGAGGTTAAGATTGTATACTTGCAAAAATTTCTTCACTGAAAGGGTGGTCAGTATTGGAACAGCTGCCCAGAAAAGTAGTGGAATCACTGACCCTGCAAGTGTTCAAAAAACATGCAAACGTTGTGCTCAGGAGATCGTTTAGTGTGGATGTGGCAGGTTAATGATCAAACTCGATGATCTGAGAGTTATATTCTAACAGTGATTCTAGGATTCTGTGATTCTAATATTATCATGTATAGTCACATTTGGGGAACTGTTGGAGGTGATCATAAGCTCAGTGTGCTGAATCATACTTATGTAATAGATKGCTTGAAGACAGTCAAACCATCTTAAAAACAAGGTTTTTAACATTTTGTCAAATGTTTTTGTCTCTTAAGAGTCAGATTAAGATGCCCTTATGCTGAAAAGCATTTTCCCATTTAAAGTAGTCCTACTGATATCAATGTAATAGACAGTCATGTAAGTATCTATGCAATTGGAGAATAGCATTATCCAAAGTTAGCACAGAAAATAAATATTGTAAAGTAATCCTAAACGCTTTCTCAACGAGTGATCTTGTCAACATAAGAATCAGGCTATGTTGCTGCAATCTGACTAGTASCAGAAAAATCAAAATCCTATGCCAAATCTCTGTTAGATCAGTTTAATGACTAAGGAAAAGATGACACCATGTTGTTTACTGTGGTTTTTTTTTGTTTTTTTTTTTTGAAACACACTTAAATATGTGGTAATTTTTTTTAATAGGAAAAAATCCCCTAAAAGCTATATTTAAGCCTCAGTTGTATATTCAGAATATGCTATGCTATGTGTATCAGAAAAAGCCTTTTAATAAACATTTTTAGAAGATTAAAGACTGGATTTTACTGTAATTTASAATGTAACTATGTAAATCCTATAAGGTATAAAAACTTGTTTCTCTTCTTTCTTCAGCTATTATTGTGTACAGATTGCCCTGGACCTGGAAGTGCAGCAAACTCTTAATGAAGTTCATACATGCTGGATTAAATACCATAGCCATGATTCTTGCAATTGTTTCTATGGTAGCTGTGTTTGAATTCCACAACGCCAAGAACATTCCTAACATGTACAGTCTGCACAGCTGGATTGGGCTGACTGCTGTTGTATTTTATTCTCTCCAGGTCAGAATCTAACTGTATTTATAAACAGGTTGCAAATTTGAAGAGTGTTTTGAGTAATTCAGGTACAAYAGACTCTTGCTAGTACATYRTAACTACTGGGACAGCCATTCTACRCTCTGATTTGGCAAATTAGCATGTACATGTGCAAATAATGGATCACTGACTTTGAAGAAAAAATAATTTTTAAGCATTTTTTTTTTGTTTTTTGGGATAATGACCATTAATTTACAATAGAATTACACAGTAGTGTGTTTCTAAGCTCTATTAATTCCTGAATTTCAAGCAAGTTATTTTGTTTGTTGGCAGCATATTTAAATACAGTTAAAGCTTTTATTAAGGAAGTCTCAAATGGAGTAACAGCTTTTCTTTTTTTTTTCATGCTATCATAAATTTAACTAGTCACTTCTTGGCCTCAAGACTTGTTAATCAGCAGAACAAGTGCAGCRGGGAGCATTAGACATAAAGCCTCTGACATCAGAATGAGCTACGACTGCCTGCCCAGTTTTCCTAAATCAGCTAAATTTTATAGATATTCATGGGCATGCTTTTATCTGCTCCTCTTGGCAGAGAATTAGTATTATTATAATGTAAAATGAGCTAACTCAGTATGTTTTCATTTGGCAAAGAGCAACCATGCCCTGAAATTCACAAAGCATATACAAATGCTTCTGCATATTCATTCTGAACTCCCCATATTGTGTTATTACTTTACGGAAATTTATTTTGTATTTTTCTAAAATTTATTTAAAATATAAAAGAATAATCAGAAAATAAAAAGCAATAAACCCAAAGAAACCCTGGAAAAGTAATTTGAGAGCTAGAAAAGCTATCTTCCAGCGCAAGGCTTTAACTCCAACTGTTTAGCAGATCTAGGAAAGATTAAGAGATGCTTTGACTATGGTGTATTAACAAGATTCCCAGGGAGAAAACACCAGGCTCTCTAATCCATCATGGAAAGACAAAACAAGGACTCAGACTGGAAGTTAAAGCAAAATGAAATACAAATTCATGCACTATTTCTAATTTAGCACCCAGCGTGAGTAACAGTAGAACAAATGAAAGGGATACAACCTCAGTATGACTGGGCAAGCCTGTGACTGTGACCATGGGACATGATGGGTTATTTTCCATCACAAAATTAGCACTGATGGGAGGACTAATGTCCCCTCAATAACTTGATRGTACCCATACATGTATTCACTCTATAAATGATATATTGAGAAACCATTCCCCTACTAAAGATAGGCACTTGAATTTAACTGAAATTCYAAGAAATTTAATTAAGGTTTGTAAAATTATTTAATTCACTCAAGTCAGAAGGCTAGATTGCCTTCTGATGTTCTTTTATGTGCAAATCTGTAACAGGAGCAGAGAACGGGACTTGAAGAAACTGTAAAAGTGTAGCTACTCACACCTTTACTATATTAGTGAATTAGTGACAAAGAAAACTTGTGTTTCCAGTACTTAGTTTGGTTGGAATTTTGGCATTATCTTGGACTCTGATAYTAGGTAGGATGATATATAAAATATCTAATGCCTGCTTCCCAATTCTAATCCATAATTTTGTTTAGGTTTTGACAGGAAACACATTCAAAAATAGAAATGCCAATTGTTTTCAAATTTTTATCAGAAGACATCTAAGAATGGAATTTTTATGATTATTTTTATTGTGCTTGAGAAGTGCAGCTTGTTTACCATATAGCTTTAACTATGTATCTCTTTTGGTTTTAGCTTTTCTTGGGTTTCGCTGTCTTTCTGCTCCCTTTTGCTCCAGTTCATCTCCGAGCAGCTCTCATGCCAATACATGTTTATTCGGGTCTCACCATCTTTGCAACAGTGATTGCAACAGCTCTCATGGGAATCACAGAAAAGCTTATATTTTCATTGTAAGTATTTGTTTCCACTTGTTTATTAAGGTTATTTATTGAAAACGATACTTCCACTTCCACAGAACAATAAACATCTAGCATTGGGACATTGTTTTATTTTGTTTGTTTTAAATATACCTGTGTAGCAGAAGGATGCTGTTTTGAGACCAGGATTGTCTTTAAAACAATCTTTTCTGACCTTTTCTTTCTTGTTCCCCTTTCAAAGGAAAAATCCTGCATACAGTGAATCCCCACCAGAAGCAAATTTGGTTAACTGTCTTGGTCTTTTGCTCGTCATATTTGGTTCACTTATTCTGTGGATGGCAAGCAGGCCCCATTGGAAGCGCCCCCYAGCAGAGAACGCCAAAATTCTGAGTCCCATTGGAGCGACTCCTGAAGGCACAGAAGTAGAATCCACAATGACAAACAGTAGTAATGCAGATAAATCTGATCTGAGAATCAATGCAGAAGCAGCCAGAAAACAAAACATCAAATTTGATGAAGCAGGACAAAGATCAACTATGTAAAGAAAATACACAGAATAAAAGTACTAATATAATGCCAACTTCCCCCTGGTGAGGGYCTTCTAATTTAGTTATATCGATATATAAGTAGGTTGGGGGGTAATTTTTAGTATGGCTTAGTGAAAGATACTTAAGTTTTCTGCAAATGGACTTAAATTCCTGTAAGTCRCAAACATTATATTGRTTCATGCCTCGTCCTTGTTTAAAAMAACAAGAGCATGAATGACATCRTAYTATGGTAAAATMACATAATTGGAACTGTTTGCCATATCACTTCTTAATTTAATGCTTGTATCTCTTGTAGTCATGAAAAATTTAGTAAGATTCAGACTAAATTTTGCTCTTGAGTGATTTTGCATGTTATGAATCAGCCATGAAGTATACCAGACAGAATAATTTATTTTGTCACACATATATTTTCTGGTAATGTTCAATTTTTTAAAGCTCTGATTTGTTTAGCTGATTAACCCCTTCAGCAGCTGCTATGTTCTATGGGATTTGAGGTCATTCAGCACTTTGCAGAGTTGCTCCATAAAAATTTTTAATCTAAAGTTTTTAATTAAAGAGAAGAAATTAAAAGTTTGCTTGATATCTTCATAAAATATTATGTTTCCTTTAAAAGCTTCTGGGATTTTTTGTTGTTTTTTTTTTAATATCAGAATGTATCTGTTGACTTTTAAACAAATTCTACCAAATATATTGTATACAGACAACATTTGGCTTTGAATGCAATTATTACTGACCAAAGAAAATTTTAAGACCAGAATTTGTCTTATTTGAAAAGCTGTAGAAACCCACTTAGAAAAATGTATCACTTAAACKAAATCTTTCTTTTATCCCAGATGGCAGTATTTTATTATCTTTATTTGATTGCACTGTTCTGCTGATTTATGGTACTAGACTAGACATCAGGAGGTTAGAAATTAGAAAAGATGCTATCAGTCTCACAGAAAAAAAAATGAACTTCAAGTGAGCAATGCTTTCTCCAAAACACAGGTGAGCTTTGCAGATTTTATTAAAATGCTACCTGWTAACTGAAAGCAAATTTGGATTTCTCCACATTGATGTCAAAAACATTATTATCATAGGSATGAAGATATGCTGTAGTCTATAAGCAATCTATATAAACTCTGGGACTTATGAATATCAAATTACAGTGTTAAATAATGCAGTTTTCTCTAAATAATGCAGAGTCCCTACTCGCACTTTACTTATATAGCTCTTTCTAGTAATTGAAGTATTAATGCATTATGCTCATTCATTAATTTCACACATACAATTTCACACAATATTTTTACTACTGCAGAAGAATAATTATGATCGATTATTTGGGCAGTACATGTCCAAAATGATGAGYCATTCTATTATAATTTGTTGTAAAAGCTCCAGAGCTCACTAGGTCCAAATTTACCACTGTTCATGTTAGAMTATAGACAGTTTCAGACAGCATATAATTCCCTATTTTTTTTTAATACTACATAATTTTTTTATCTACTTCAGCTTTTAAAAATGTTTTAATACATAAAACTTCAAACATTTTTGTAGTTCACTGTGTGTTAGTACAAACTATATTGGACATGAGTTATTTTGGGTGTTCTCTGACAAGAACCACCTCAGTTCCTGTTATTTGATTTSTAATAATATTTTATTATTTGGTGAATGCAGTACAAAAAGCTAGCACAGTAAAATATTTTTAAAAATTTTCTGCTGTACCATTTGGTACTCAAGGGCTACATCCCAGAGTTCTATGTTTTCACCTACAGGTTTGTGGATTACTGGGACCAACCTCTCATTGGTGCATTTCTTCAATGTATCTGTATCTGCTTTTAATGTAGAATTCAGGTATGACAGATGGAATACTAAACTAAACTACTAAACTATTGTGTGAGCACTCCTCCAGCCCCACTATATGCAATGAATCAAACAGTGAAGCRTGACAGGGGAAATGAATAAATGAAACTCACTTGTTGTAGTAATTTACTATGCAACTTTCTATACTGCACGCACACAGGCAACAGAATTCTAAATTGTTATGTATTGGCCTGTCACTGTGTCTCATCCATCAGTGAAAATGAACTCACTCAGTCCTTGCATAGTACTAGGTCATCTAATAAAAAGCAGGTTTATATGGAAGGTAGTCTGTTGCCTAGGGATTGTTCTGGAAGAAACCAGCTGTACTGGAAATAGCACAAAATCTATGACTTCTTTGTTGCAGCACTGAGTTGAATGTATTGAAATGAATAGCTTTTAGGTGACTGATTCTATATGCTGTTAAAGTTAAGTTCTAATAACCAGTATGGCTTCTGTTTTCCATATACTTTATTCCATATACCGTTCAAGGGGAATGATACTTGAAAAAAGAATGGTGGCATTTCTTTACTTCTCCATTCTCATGAAGAGCAAGTTACTAACAATACCGAGGTTGGGGGTTCAAACCCCATATGGGCCATTTTCTTCAGAGTTGTACTCAATGATCCTTCTGGGTCCYTTCCAACTCAACTACTTTGCAATTCTGTGATAYAAAACTAATTGAAAATCAAGGATTAGCAACCTTTTGAGGGGAGCCTGGCAGAACGCAATTTTGGTTTTCAACTTAGAGGTTAAACATGTACATARTAGAAACTCAGTGGAAGCTGGAAGATTTCATTTRGGGAATTTATAATCWCTGATATCTCATGTGCRTGAACTGTGGGATTCTGAGTGCTGSTMTTTGGAAGGTCCCCATGAGATGCAGTAGCTGTGAGCTCCTAAACCTTGGTCAACCTTGCTGTGTGCAATTTAAAACTGACAAAACATACTATAGACTTTTGGCTTAATTCTAAATTGATTAAAAAGGCCTCTAAGTATTCTTGTAAAGAAATGAGGTTGGTTCAAGTGCTAAACAAAAATACCTAGGCCTTTGGAGAGTAATAGTCCTAAATCTGCTTTTCAAAGTGGCCTTCTGTTAACTTTTCTTTCRTGCAAATTTTCTTACCTGTATTTATGAGTAACATAAATACAGTAGCATATAGGAAATTTAAAAGTGTATTTTCAAAGACACAAATGGAAGGCAGAACTCTAGCTTTTTTATCAGGKTTTTTCTGCATGTTTGGAAATTATCTATGTTGTTTTTACAGGGACATGACTGTAGAGCTTACATTGCAGGTTTGGATTCCTATAATAAACAAGGAAGTCACAAAACCTAACACTGAAAGTGCTATCTTTTTCAAGATACCTGGAAAAAAATACTATATTTACATGCTGCCATGCAGTACTATGCACAAAAAGCAGAACAGTGTTTTTGCCAACATTAATGAAATTGAGAAATTATGGTGTAAATTAGATTTTAAAACTGAATGTAGAGTAATTACATGTGTACTTCTCACCATATGTAACCAAGAATATTACATATGATATTGTAAATATRGATACTTGTTTACATGGATATTTTATTGGGTGACTAAAAGATATTGCCAAATATTTTCTATTTCAGAAGGCTCTTTCTTTTGCTTTTATTTTAGAAAATTCCTTCCTCTGTTTCTAATTGTTCACAAGAACTTATAAAAATATTTTATTGCCCAGAGTACTTATTTGTAGATGAGAGCAAATATTTAATTACAATGTCTGTTTTCCTTATTCTTTTTTCATATGTTAATAAAAACGATTTTTCAAGCTTATGATACTACTGAGTACAGACTTTTATTATGGTACTAAAATATAACTTCCTAAATTTGYATAAAGATCAAATTACTCCTAAATTACTTTTTGAAAACAGGAGGACAGTTGTATAAAGTTTCTTAAATTATTTTCGCCTATTTATGATGACATTTTGGATGACATTCATGTACTTTGTAGTCTTAGAAACATAATCAGTAAATAATGGAAGTGAAGAAATTAACTGAATAAACAATTTGTATTTCATCTTCTGATCATAACAGAAATTCCTCACAGCATTTGTTAGAGGGAGAAAAAAAAACCAAACCAGAACTATCCCATCATGAGATTCCCATCACAAATATGGGAGGATCATGAATTCTGATATATAATGGTAACATAATGCACTGTAACATCCAAATACCCTCTGAAATGTAACAGCCAGACTAAACAAAGACCCCATGGAATCTTCTGACCCAATTTAACATCTGCATATCAAATTACTCATAAATAGGTTACTGATCATAAAWTGCTGTAAAAGTAAAATCATCTATATGAACATATTGGTAACAACTAAGAATTAAGGTATGTTCGTGAGCTTAGTGAGTTTGATTGGAAATATCCTGAAAGCACAAAGCATAAATTGATTATTTGGGAATACCATACAGCTGTTGGCTAAAATTTTCCAACATCGTCATCATCATGGAATAATAAAAAATACTATTATAAATAACAGTGTAGCAGCAAATCTGTTGCATTCAAACCTGACAACTCCCTGTTGCCGATAAATTCCCTTAACTGTTGCCTGTAGGCCGGATGTGTCAGGAAAAATTCTAGTAAAAATAATCCATGTTTTTAAAATATGTCAATTATTAAAAAATCCAGTAAAATCTTAATTGTATTCAAAATTGAAAGAGGGGACTCAAATTTTGGCAGAAGGACTACATTTGTGTAAAAAAGTGTTTTTTCTTAGTAGCTGATGGAACCCTTAAAACTTACGTACCGATTTTTGCATTGTGTTATGGTATGAGCGACACTTTTGATCTCTGTAAGACTTAATGAAGGGCAGTAACAAAGGGTAAACTACTAGTAGGTAGAAACTCAAGTCCAGGTCAACAAAATGGATGAAAACTATTCCAGGCAATGAAGAGAGGAGAGGAGAGGGGAGGGGAGGGGAAGAGGAGAGGAGAGGAGAGGAGAGGAGAGGAGNAGATCCAGTTACTTCTCTATCCACACCAGAAATCTAAAAAAATGACAGGGCCCAAGCGAACTCTTACAGAAGAAGTAGAAACAATAGGTATAAATTTCAGTGAGCTCATTTATGTTCACCAAATACACTTATCATAAAGTACCAGCCAATATATGTTAGCATSGGGCTTGAGTTTACAGCTGAGTTCATGGCCACGTACATTGACTACTAATTGGCTCTCAAATTCCGTATTTAGGTGGTAAGCAAGTCACATCGTTGTCACAAATACAGCTATCAGAAAATGGGTAAAAGTTCAGAAAATGTTTGCAATTTCTAGTTCTATTTTCATGAGCATTTAATTCCAGTCAAAAAAAAAATCCATTAAGTAGTACTGCAAGATATAATTAAATAAATTAAATAAATTCTGCAGGATATAATTAAATAGTGTGATCAATTGCATGATGGTAAAATATTTTGGTGTGTACAATCAGTAATCCACTGGGTGGCAAGCACTGCCAAAATGGCCTTTGGCAAATTCTAGTCCAGCCTTGCTTTTAGGTGATACTATRTTATAGTCACTGCCTCAAAGCAAAATTACAAGGTTTGTAGTCATGAAGCCCACAGTCAAGTCAGAATTTATATATTTACTTCTCTATTCTTTCAAAGGGCCTACTTAGAATACAGTATTTCTTCATCCCTGAGGTTGGAAATTGCTCTTTATTGTGCTCCACCTCAGTGCTCTTAAAACTTCTGTTCGTACTTTTGTGCAAATACAAACTCGGTTAAAAGACACAAGAACGACAACAGAAAAGCATGAAAGTTTAGGATAAGCTCATATACGTATGATAGTTATTTGTATTATACTTAGTCTTCCTTTGCCKACCTCTAAACATTTAAAACATCCCATACCAAATAATAATGAATACCKTAGGGGTTTGATCTAGCTTTTTATATTTTCAATTAAAAATATTTTTGTGGCTTTAGAGCCATGTAAAATACATAAAATTAATTCCACCAGCTACATCCAGCAATACTTGGTTCTTTGTAATTTCAGATCTGACTCATTTTGAGAGAAGACAGCTTGTGTAGTCTCTATGTAAAACACTAGGAAAGGCAGAAACTTCAATATGTTCTCTTTATAGATTTGTTTATTCAGAAAGTAGCTTTGAAATAAAAGGCTTTGAAAGGCTGGCTGAACAATGAGTTCTTATTCTTTGAAGGCATATTATTTTTAAAAATACAAGAAAACCTGAGGGTTTCTAATGAGTGGAACTTTTATTTTTGAAAGAAAATAAATGGAAGAGTTTGAAAAGATTTTTTTCTTTTCGGTTTATTCTCTTCCTCCTCGAGCTGCCTGTTGCTCTTATGTGGAAGCTTCCTGCTGATATGACTTTTTATTCTGCTGTGAGACTGATGCCAAGATTTACATGATTGCTGTGGATAGGAACTGGATTTAGCATAAGGAAGATAACTGCTTTTTCCCTAGGGAGAGACAGAAAAGGGAAAGACAGAGTGGGGCACATAGACGATAATATCCAAAGCCATATTCTTGGTCAATTATTTTATTCAGCCTCTATTTTAGATTATGCTGCAACTAATAAAAGGCAAGAAAGCTACTGGTCTCAAGCCAGGAACACAGATAAGCCAAGAAACTATTAGTGATTTAATGCAAATGTCCAACTATAAGGGAAGCAATGCACTGTTTTTATACAGAACTGACAGAGTGCACCTTGTAACAKAGGTGTAATTAACAAAMACTCTCATCAGAATTTGTCAGGTGGATATTTGTCTTCTACAGCAGAGAGAAAAGTGTGATTKTAGAACTGCGCATCATTACAATTATTTTAGCAATTCATTGTCYGTATAGCCTCTTGCACATTCTTCAGGTTTTAATTACATTCTCTGTACATTTAAACAGGTGAAGATTTTTGCTTCTAGGGCAGACTTGTGCAACTTGAAATCATTTACAGCCAGCTGGCAGACTGTTGTCTTCTGTTAACCTACAACRCCCATGGGAAATGCAATTTTTTGAGATGCTGGGAAAAGTTTGCATCAAAATGCAGGGAACTTCACAAGCAAGACAAGATTCTACAGTAAGCACACAACAAATACTGAGGGCAGAAAGCAGTTAGAGGGATGTTGGCACTGAGAGGGTRTAGGTTTTCAAATGCAATTATTAACAGGTAATTTAATTTAATTTAGTAATTTTTCTAATTAAATAATATASACCTAATAAATAAAAYTAAATACCATAATTGAACAAAACAKAAATACTATCTACTTGGTCTAAAAGTTTAAATTCAAAAACTGGAAGATAGTATCATATTACTGAGGTAAATATTCTGGAGTTTCTGAACTAGATGTATTTAATGGAAAAATGGGTAAGAACTAATTGTCTTCCCTTTTCCTTTGGTTAGTTACATAAACATCAGTTTACTCTAACATTTAAATCAGATTTTCTAACTACAWTGACTGATTTTATGGTTTTGCATTATGTTGATTTCATAATTATAATTATATAATTATTATTATGATTATTATTATCTCATGAAATTCACTTAAGAATAACTGATCCTTTAAATTAAGTAATTTCTGTTGCAGCGCTGACTTTGCTGCTAGAAAATAGCATATTTGAGATATTGTTCATGTAATAAGCTTCCCCCCAATTATTCACCTTGAATTTGACTTAGAAATTGAATATTAAGCACATTTTTTAATATAACTAACAAGGCAGCTTTATGTACCATCATTTTGTTTGATGGACCCAACTGTGCTTCTAAATGGAAGGCAGTAATTAACTTTTAATGCTTTAGACGTATAATAAAATCCATCTARAAAAGATGTTCAAATATGTATCTAAAGCATTTAGGTGTTTTAGTGTACATTTACCCTTGGGTTTACTTCTGTCAGTTTGAGAAGATTCAATCTTCTATTCTATTTGTAGCAAAAAAAAGTCTGCCAGAACATATAAACATTTGACATGATTTAAGTGTTGCTTACCAATAGATTTATTAGCAGTTGCTTAAGCATTTGTCTAAGCAGTTGGGATCCAGTTTTGCCAGCTCTCCAGAGCTCTTCCCTTAAAACTGTCTTGTTCTATGATGCTTACCAAAACCTGACAGTGCTTCACAGATACTGTCATACTAGCCARTATTGTCTTGCGTTTTTTAAATAGTAAACTTCAGACTAAGCTGTCTACTTCTGTCYAACCTATTTTATACTTGTATTATAGGATGTGCCACTGAAGCACAATATGTTTTTATTTGTATAGCTCATTGTGCAGCAAATTCCTAGTTCCCAACTAGAGCCCCTACTTACATCAGTAATACAAACCTAATGAGAAGAGAGGACAGTAGAAAACTCCCAAAGTTTTGATTTCAACTGAGTTCTGTCACTAAAGGTCTAAGGGAATCAAGCCTACATTTCTGCAGCATAAGTGTCTTTACACCTACCTAAAGATAAATTTATTAATACTTCATTGCTTGATATAATTAAAAATCTTCTCTAGAAAATGTGCTTAATATTCCATAAGTCAATGCTGTTTATCACAGTGTTATCAAACACATGCAGCCATTTATTRTAAGATGAACAGAATTAAAAACCTTTTATGTTTCACTGGGTCAAAAAGAACTGGYAGAGATGTGCTTCAATTCATTACAACGTCACTTGAAATCTAGCTTTCACAAACATGAAGCTTCCTTTCTGGATATCCAATCAAACATTGTGTGATTTATTTTAATAAAATGAACTCTTAAGATCTGATTGGTTTCCATCTGTAATTTAGAGAAAGATTTTCAAAAGCATGAAACCCTATTAAGAACACATCTAATTGATTTTCAGAAAGAGCTGATGTCTTGATGCGGCATTTACTGCACTCAGCAGTGAAATTTCCATTGATTTAAATAAGAACAGGTTCATACCCGCAGAGACCTAGCTGCTATTTATGCATTTCACATTATCCCTTCCAACCCTAGAGATTTCTTCTCTTTGTACAAATAACCTACACACTTTTGTACATACACTCAGTACAATTTACTTCATATTACAAAAAAAAAAAAACCCCAAAAAAACCCCAAACAAAACAAGTCACATTTCCGAAGGTAATGAAAGTTTAACACTGAATAGTGAACACGATGCCACTGCCATTCAGTTTTATGGTGCCTCTCTTCACTGAAGACGATGGCACTATTTATGAGTAAAACAACCGAAGTGTTGAATATGAAGTTTAGTTACTACATACTCAAAAA
This sequence comes from Malurus melanocephalus, assembly GCF_030028575.1. Classification (NCBI taxonomy): domain Eukaryota; kingdom Metazoa; phylum Chordata; class Aves; order Passeriformes; family Maluridae; genus Malurus; species Malurus melanocephalus. The sequence goes on from NW_026623622.1 coordinate 436,460, forward strand.
TTTACTCAAACAAATTTTGAGTAATTATACATASAACTATTGTTTTACTGCTACAAAAGTGAGGAAAATATTATGAAATATTCAATTCCATCAATAAATGAAACACTGGGACTTTATTCTGGTTTATTTAGCAAAGAAATACAACTGAATATTAAAAATATTCTCATCTAAGGAATAAGACTTTTCAGAAAATTGCCTCACTGATATGTGCAAAGATCAAAAAGGGGTGGTAGTGTGAGCATTCCAAATTCATTTAGATAATTAGGTGTAAAAAATGCACAGTCTTATGTTCAAGGCAGTAAAGGATCAATTTCATCCAAAGGCAAGTGGAGTGYACACTACATCATCTCATCCAAAAGAGTGACCTTCTTGATTCAAATGCAAAATGCCTATGCCTATTGCAGATGGAATTTACCAGGACAAAATGTTCGATAGAAAGATTACATTTCCACTGGGGCAGAAAGGTATTTGCCAGTGTCTCATTACAGCTTTGATACAAACATCTTGGACTTCAATTAGCTTTGAGACAGAATAATAATCCAGCATTGAAACTACAGACAGATCTTTGTTTCTTACACCATTATATGTGGATTTTTGTTTCCATTCCAATAAGATATTTTAAGATATCCGAAAGAAATAAATAGAAGGAAATAACATTCCAGCCATTTTAATGTCAGAGAGATCACTTAGTGATTGTCTGTCTGATAACTTTGCACGAGGGTGACATAATTTACATTTATTCCAGCATAAATGAAAAGTACTGAATCCTTTGAACCGTAAGTGTCCCATCAGTTCTTCTACCCTCACTGTCCCACCTCCTATTATTAACATACCATATCCACTCTGATGCTTTTGATCCTTTTCTATGAAAAGTAATTTGCCTTCCCAATGGAAAYAAATACGAAATTTGCTTTAGTACATATCAGGAGTACAAACAATGGCCATAGAAATTTCCACCCTATGGAGCTCATGATTTAACTTCACAAATTTAGAGTTCGCAGTCATTTAGAATGCTTACTTCTAAATACTGTTTGATATTCAAGAAAACTTGTATGTTCTTCTGAATTGAACATGGGAATAAGAGACAGAAGGGCAATTTCTAATCATCARTTCAATATCCATGACTGATTTTGAGTTAATTCCTATAAAACTCTGTATAGTATTTGTCACCTTTACTTTATACCTGKGTCACAAGGATAACTGTCAGCTTCTAAAATGTGGCAGGAAGAAAAGCTCAGAAATCAAGCAGGTATGATTCAGTTRTTGATTTCCTTATTAGTAAAGAAGTTATGAACTATTCCATGCAGATATGATTTTAATACTCCAAATTACACATGGTGCCTTCCATTCAAAAGGCTTCCTTTTAAATATCAAATCACACGGCTTAGTAGTAAGGAATATTGCTATTGAAATCAGGATGGTTMATTTGACACATTAAGCAACTGAGACAAAGAGAAAATAAAGATATGTTTGTAACCTGGTAACCAGGGACACAAACTACCCAGGGCAAAACACCACTTTTCCTCTTGTGATATCAAGGTGAAAAAGACACAACTTAAGTGACTTGACCCCACAATTTCAGAGCAAGGACAAGAGCTGGAGAAATTGTCCTTTCAAAATTAATTGATTTTATGTACTAGCCACAAGCTTTTTTTCTCTCAGCGAAAAGAAATGCTACAAAATGCTAGATTTATTACTAAACAAAAAAATTATTGGCTTCTGCTAGTAATAACCAGAAAATTATCTAATCTCATGGATCTGTGATTTTTACTTCCCTTTGGACTCTAAATGGTTGTCATGAGTACATCACAATAGCTGATCAATAACTGTCTATGGACATAGACAATGAATTAAGCACATAGAATGGATATTTTACCTCACTCTTGAATTCAGCCATCTTTAGTATAATGAATAGCAAGGAAAGATACAATTCTCYATAACTATAGTGAAATTAATGACAGTATTGCTTAAGTATCACTGACTTCCACTGACTTTAGAAAGAACTGTAAACCCATTTTTTTTCTACAGATCTGTAAATGTGTTGGAGTTTGCTAGTGTTAATGGCATACACAATACTAACAAAAATAATGCTGTTTATTTCTTGCCATATTGCTATTAAAAAATTAAACAGATTACACCTTATTACAGATTGTAYATGTAATACAGAACAAAAACTACCAAATGATACGTGAAGATTTGTTCCAGAGGAATATCTGAACATATTCTATTTACTGTAAAATAAATGCAAGTCTCAACTATAACCTATAGTGAATATTATTATGAAATTAAATTTAAATTTTATGAGCTTTTCCTGGAAGAAGGGTTGAATTTTTCACAAATGGTTTATTTTTTGCASTGTTAGACTTTGATTATAAAATACTAAAGCTGTCTAAGTGYCCAGATTGCTATTTAACAAGAGGTTCCATGAGAAAGAATTTCATCAGTTGGTTGTTCGTTCTTTCTGTASTCACAGYACYCTAGGAACATACCTGGGAAGGATAKCAGARATCTCGTCCAATCTGMTTTCTATCTAATCTCCTGCTAAAAATACCCAGATAGAAGAGATTCCAGTAGCAAATTTAACAAAAGAAAACTAAAAGCTTCATTTCATAGGGTGTTGTGAACACATGTTCCAYTTGAACTACATTAATCTTCCAAATATTTCAGTTTTGGTAAGCATAGTTCTGGCAGGTCAACAGGCTGGGGTACCCAGCACTTCATTGAACAGTAGTCAGCAGCACTAGCCCAGCAGTTACTAAAAACAGGTAAAGGATTTTGACATCGGTTTCCAYAGGATACAAGTAACAAAACACTTATTAATTTATGGCGAGTGGGGAACAGCAAAGTCACTTGCTACCAGTCTGSAGTTCCATCCAAATGACCTGTGTAACTTCTCGCCTGCACGACGCTCATTACAGGAACCGCAGTTTTCACCAGGGCAGCCCAACGCCACCGACTGACACCCACAAAGCACATTTTCCAGGGGTTATTTTGTTACTCGCCTGACGCTCACACCAAATCGGGCTTTTCTACTCGTAATCCCCAAATTACTGGAAAGATTATGGCTACTCCCAAGTGGGCCCTGTGGTTAAAACCATACAGCTCCGCCAGCGTCCATATGGACACGACGCATTTTTACACTCGGCTGCGGGAGAGCGCTAACGTGTATCCTCCCTCACTGCCCTAAAGCCAAATCAGAGGCCAAAGCGATGTTCCGCACACGAATCCCGCCTCGACTCACTCTGCCCTGGCCGAGGCCGCTGCCAACGACTCCGTGAGGGAAGCCCGCCACGCACTCCCGCCAGTAGCGAACCCGGGCACGGCGCGCATGCGCGCGCGCGCTCCACGGCCGCCGAGCGTGCGCCGCGCTGTGTCCCCACTCCGGAAGACTACAGCTCCCATTATGCAACGCAGGGCGGCACCGCGCCGCGCCCGGGGAGTGCCGGCGACGAGGCCCACCCAGCGGCGCGCGCTGCATGCTGGGCGTCGTTGTTCTCYAAGCGGTTTCCCCAGCCAGCGCCCCGACGGAGGGGTGTGGCGCCGAGCGTCCGGAAGCGTCTCGTCCCCACGTCGCTTCGCGGTCGTTCTCCGTGTTAATTCCTTTCGGATCGCCGGCCAAGACGGTGCGGACCAGTGGGGCATTGGGTGTTTTACTTCATAGACCTTCCGTGTCCTTCCTCAGGTCACGTAAATTTCTGCGCATCCCACAACGTCTTCGGAGCTAGTTTGAGCCTCGGTGTGTGCCGTAGGCTGCCTGCCAGCTGCCGGCGCCTTTGTGCGGCGGCGGAAGGGGCGCGGGGCCGAGGGCGGCGGGCGCAGGGCCGACACCGCGGACAAGGAGCCGTGCACAGGTGCGCAGGGAGCCGAGCCGGGCCCGGGGCTGCTGCCGCCCGCTGGGAACGCGCCGTCATTCGGCCTCGCCCTGTGCAGCGAGGGCCGCAGCAGCCGGGTGGGGCCGCGCCGCGGCTCKCTAAATGGGAGAGGCGGGGAGCGCTGCCTTCTCTCGGGCCGCGGGCRGTGGTGGGACCCTGTCAGGGCTGCCGGGCGCTCTCCCCGGGACAGCCCTTGTGGGACTTGGGTGGGGACGTTGGTTCTGGCGACAGCCGGTTCGTACCACGGCCAGCTCCGAGCGGGGCGGGGCGGGGTTGGGTTGGCGCCCCCGTCCTCGGGTTCGCCCCGTTTGTGCCGTTTCTCTTCCCGAGGTGGCACTGGACGGCAGTCCCGTGGTGTGACAACGCGTTTTTCTAGTGCCCTTCTTAAGGGGCACCGGAATGCCATTTGAAAATGCCGACCGTAGATTGTGTATTTGTTAGCACTTTATTGCTCATAGACGACATGAAGGAATACGTGCGTTTTCCCCAGTATAAATATTACTAAGATGTGGGGGTAGACGTATGAGGTTTGCARTATTTTGCATCCTTTTCTGTACTTAGCTATGCAAACACTTTCAAGTATTCCTAATTTTGAATTAGTACATCGTTTAATGCTTAATCTTGTATCCTCATTGTCAAGTTTAGTGTAAAAGCATTTTTAATTCCCTCATCTGTTGTAGGACCTTTTCTGCATTTTCTTTGCTTAAAAAAACAGTAAAATGAAGTTCTTCAGCTAGCCCATTCACAGAGTTTTTTGTACCTATATTCTAAATCTTCGTTGAATTCTAAAGTAACGATGTTTCCACCTTCTGTTATTGACCTTCTTGCTTGTGTTTGAATTAATTATATGGCAAAACTTTTCATAACATTTTTGTCTTTAAATGATCCAGCAATTTATTAGCAGTGTAGCATGAAAAAAAGTTATAATCCATGTATTTTATGGTTTTCTTTGGCCACCACACTTGTACTTACATTACCTTGTAATCGATAGTAATCCTACAAAATGTTTTAATAAATCTTTATTTTGAATCATACARTGGCATGTAGAAGGATATATCACTTGCATAGTGTTAACTTACAGCATGCCAATACTTAGCTGTTGAAGTGAAAAGTGAAAGAGAAATACTGTCTGCTTACTTTCCTTGGTGTTTTTAGTTGGCTTTAGTTGGCTTTGTAGCTGCAAAAAACCTATGGCAAGGTCTTCAGTGCCTAAGATTGCTTTCAAAGTATCTCTTTCAAAGAGCATCATACCTACCTTAGGGAATGGTTGCTGTCACCATGTCATAGTTCTGTTTGTTTTAAATCAAGGACTTTAGTATTAAGACTGTGTTAAGTGAAAGAAAAATAGAAATAGGAATGAGGAGTTTCTTTCAATTATTATTGACTTCTCAGGCTTCTGGTAAGTTGGTTTTGGTGAGCTAGTGTAGTATCTTTGAGGATGCCTTCTGGAAAGAAAAGCTGCTATCTTTAAAGAAAAAAAAAGAAAGAAAATCCCAAAAACCGACCAAACAAACCCAAAAAAACAAATGCTAAACAGTGACTTGACTTCTGTTGATCAGTGTTTCAGCCATGTCTGACAAAAGTGAACTGAAGGCGGAGTTGGAGCGCAAGAAACAGCGATTAGCTCAAATCAGAGAGGAGAAGAAAAGAAAGGAGGAAGAAAGAAAGAAAAAAGAAGTAAGAAATTATTTTCACTTTGAAAATTGACTGTGCATACATAACTTGTCCAAAATTTAAGGGTAGGTTCACATAATTATTTTCTGTGTCCTATTCTGAGTCTCTGTTTAATGGTTGGTGCTAATACAAATGTAGCACTTTTATTTTCTGGTTATTATCAAACACATGCTGTTTTCTTTGCAACTGTCCATATGATAAGCTGAATTTTAAAAAACCAGTATCTTACACTAGCATTAAGTTCAGATTTCTAGAACTACTTGTATTCATRTGACATCATTAATCAAATTATCTATTGCATGAAAGCTCTGCTTAATGAGTTCTGATTGGTGKTATTTAAAGAGGTAATCTCTGAAGTACAGTTTTGAGAATGTCCATAGGAGTTGTCTCACTGTCAGTATTATCATTGTACAAACAATGTGCTGTGTTATTCTTCTGTTTGATCTRTCTGTAGGCTGAATTTTAAAATCAGAGCAACATTCAGGGTGTATATACTTAACACACTATTGTGTGTTAAGCTTTGGTTTGTTAACAGTCTTCTGGATTTCTCTCTGCTCAAGTATGTGACAGTCAGTGATACATTACTGTTTACTGATATAGTGCTGTAGATTATACCTCATAAAAGAAACRTGCTGGAATGTTTTGGTGTTTTGAGGTACTTTTTCATTACTTCTCTGTGTTTTGGTTATGATCTAGTTGGTGTTCTAAATCAGCCTACGACTGAAGACTGGGCAGCTGCCAGCTACATGATTCAGACAAAAAGGAGAAGGAAATAGCTCAAATCATGCCCTAATGATCTTGTATTGCCAGAATGTATTGCCRGAATTGCTTTTTAAAAGCAGTTAACTAAGTGTAGAAAGATATGGAGAACACAGCATCTTTTGCAGTAGAGCTTGAGTTACTTCTCAATGAAGGAGGGCAGAGGTGTGCTTTTATATCTAGCTGATAACAGTTCTTAAAGAAAACTACTTTTCTTTGACACAGTTATTGTAATTTTAAAATAGAACCATATGACAGTCTCTAAAATACTTTTAAACACCAGTACATGATTTTTTTTTCACTCTTTGGATTTTACATTGCTTAGGATTAGTGTAAAAAAGGTACTCCCAATTTTATGAAGTGTTAGTCCTTTTGGTGAATAAGCAGACACTTTTGCATGTTTATATATGTCCTTTAAAGAGAGTACCAAAGATTCAAAATGTTGTTATTCCTGTCTCTTTACTATATCTACAAAAAAGAACCATCAGAATTAYTGAAATTGACTGTCTAACTTCCTTGATGATAGGTTTCAGTATTACAAAAAACCCTGTTGGGTCTCAAAATAAATGAAAGGTTAAATGGTGTTAAATGCTATAACTTAATTATTGAATCATTTTTAGACTGACCAGAAGAAAGATGTTCTTCCAGTACAAGAAGAATCTGATCTTGAAAAGAAGAGAAGAGAAGCTGAAGCATTACTTCAGAGCATGGGGCTGACACCTGAGTCTCCTGTTGGTAGGAATGTTACTAYTTGCTTGAAATAAATGTTTGGGAGTTTTCTGGGAGGGTTTTTTTGGGTGAAGTGTTTTTCGGGGCTTTGTGTTGGGGTTTTTTTTGTGGTGGTGGTTTGTTTGTTTTTATTAGGATTGAGGTATTTATATAACTAACATTATCATTCTCTGGCCATGTTTCTGGGGGGTATACATGTCTGGGTTTTATTTTGTCCTGCGTGATCTGTTATAAGTGTCAAGTGATGTGCTTCAGTACACATAACAYTATTTTATAAAATAAMATGWTTTACACTTAGTGGATTATTTGAARTATTATCAGTTAAARTATGTATCATGTATGCATTTTCTTTTTTTCCCCCTGTTTTTCCTGCTCATTATCCTCCTGTACTTTTTTTCCCTCACTCTTTTCCATAATGCCAAATTTTAATGCTGGTATTTTGATACGGAGTTGGCTTATTTCTTTTCTGCATCTTCTACACCAGTTTTTCTTATCTCAAATACCTGACTGACGTTGTTGGAGCAATAGCAAGGCTAAGTATAAAAATTTGCTTCCAAGGGTGATGATTGGTATCTGTGCAGCTCTTGGATGTGTTAGCATATTGGCTGTTTTGCCTTCACATAGGYACATCTCTATGGAAGGTGAAAGCAAAGAATATGATCATGCATCTCTACTTTTTGTCTYTAACTCTGAAATCAAAGGGGTTTAAAGCTTACCAGTTTGGCTTATTGGTGAGGCTCTGTTCAACTGAGATTGTAAATGAAAAAGTAGTAATTTCTTACAGATATACTGTAATTGTGATTATATTTTCATAATTGCTTTTGGATAATCCTCATGTGTTCAAAAGTGATTGTGGAATAAACACGATTATAGGTGTTCACATTCCAACAGCTCCAGCAGTCATTTTTGGTAGTTCAAACAGTTCTTATAGTTCAGAGTCTCCATTTGGCTGTGTTAACACTAGCCTGCAGCTGTTTAAGCAATCAGTTCGGACCTACTACACATTTTCTTTGCTGGACTGATAGTTGAACACTTCCCTTGCATGATACTGTGCTAAGGCAGTTGATGAAATTTTTATAGAAATCTATGTGGTTGTTGGGTTTTGTTTTTTTTATTCCCAAATCTGGAAGAGAACCTAAAAACCACAGAACAGCCAATGTTCAAAGCAAGTTAATGCATATGCTTAGAGTAGACGTTCATGAAAAGCTCAGAGGTGCTGACGTGCAAGACTGGGGCATACCCCCTGCATGTTGTGTTTAATTCCACTAAGCTGCTACTTAATCACACCCTTCAATATATGCTGGGAATTCATTCTGTTTCCTTTCAAGAGAACCAGATCTGATACGGATCCCTAAATTAAAATGTCCTACTTGCTGCCTCGCAGTTAGCATGCCTGAGGCACAAGCTCCTTGTATGCCTGAAGTTCAGGCTCACAAGTATGCCTGAACTGATGTGAACTCATGGCTGATTGCTTGGTGTGCAGGTACCTTGTGCTTGCAGTGTCAGTGGAGGTGGATAGCTTGACATTCGATTCTTTCATAGAAAATTGTGTTAATTCCCAAGGCAATTCCTGCTGTTAGCTGCTGGAGACAGATGGCTCTCCTAGGGGAGAAGGAACCATATCAATGTCAGTATGTTTTTAGTATCTACCATACTTATTATATAAGAAGCCTAAGTTAGTGAACCCGAATTATTTTCAATTAGATTTTATAATTTAATCCTCTGGGGCAGGTGATTATCCATCTGGTCTTTCCGTAAGACTGTTCATTCGTCTTGCCGTGGCATTCTCCTCTGTTTTGGGAAGGGTTTCTCGGGAATTGCTTTGCCCACAAGAGAGCGCTGCAACACCAGGACAGCGCCCTGCGAGTGGCGCTGGGGCTGCGACGTCACAATGTCTTGAAAACAGACACAAATACAATGCAAAGACCTGCGGGCATCTCTTTTAGGGTTGATTAACCAGTACATGACCAGGATGAGTTGAAGAATTTATATATTCTTACACACTCGCAGTTATATAAATGTAAGGATAAAACCTAAATGTGTATATGTATGAATTTATGAAGTATAACTTAAGACCTATAAAAAGGTCTCTCCCCTAAGAAGAATTAAATTTTAATAAATTTAAGAATTCAATTTATTAAAAATGTTTTAATAAATTACTGTTTTTTTGGTAAAATAAAGGGAGAATTCATAGCTCTGATTTGGGACAGGGTAGAAAAATGGTTTAGAATTCACAGTATACTGGTGATTTCAAGAAATTCTGTTGGAATCTTGCAGATCTAAATTCAGAGTTCTCCCATGCTTAACTGCGGACAGATAGATAGCAGTTTATACATAGGATTTGTGTTTAGGTGACTAAGGGGTTAAGGGTTGCTAAGCAGTGAATGCTTTACATATTGCTGAAAAACAAAGCAWGTAAGTACCTTCAGAAACTCTTTGATTCTTGTGTTTAAACCCTAAGTTGCATTAAAAAGTGATTGTTTTTAAAAAGAAGTTGAATGAAATATCAAAAYAGCTTTGTATTTGAATCAGATTGCATGATATCATTCAGTATTATGTATCAATTTCAAAAAGCATGTTACTTTTTAAATGGTAAATTTAAAAAGTTRTTATCTTCATCTACATGCAGAAAATGAACGGACACTTAAGTTTAAATACAGTGGTACTAGGCTGTTTACTGTCAAGCAAAAGAAAAAAAGTCATYCTCAAGACCTAACATTAGAAACTTTATCATAATACACAAGATTAWTGTTGATTTGATTCAAACTAGAACAAAAATAATAGGATGCTGTATGACTGAGCCACTTTTTTCATCCACGATTTGGTGATAATGTATTTGAAATAACATTGCCATTTAAACACATTCATTGTCTAATCTTTAAGAAAGACTAATGTCAGAGCTATATTAACAACTCTCTTTTCTATGTTTAAGCACTATGATTCAGTGGAAATTACCCTTTGAAAATCAATGTCATCATTTGTCAAAAGTTCAGTTTAAAATACTTTTTCAATTCATTTCCTCTTAAATGTCGTCCCCTCCATGTCTTTTTGTATGCTCCAGATGCATAAATGCCAAACAATTGCATGAAAGTCCAGCATGAATTGTTAACATTGTCTTTTCCCCTCTCTTTCTACTGTTCATTTTCATCCACGTATTTTTTATTTGCCATCACTTTTTTTTTAATACCTCATTTTAAATTAATTTGAAAACATCCTAAGCTGTGCATCCTCTGCGAGTAGTAACAGCGGATACCTGTCTGTTTCACTATTTAGTCCCTCCTCCTACCTCTCCGTCTTCCAAATCTGTGAGTACGCCAAGCGAGGCTGGGAGCCAGGACTCCGGGGATGGTGCTGTTGGATCTCGGTATGTCACTTGCCTTGTCATGTTCCTTTGCTCAGTACCTGAAATCTGAATAACAAAGCTTTGGAAGAAATCAACGTTAATTACATTATTATAAATAATAATATGAAGTTACAGTGTTAAATCTGTCAAGAGTGGCTGTTTTGCAGAAATATTTTACTTTAAAATCTGAAATGCAGCTMCAGTTCGTTATTTGAAGTTGCCAACAATGTGGAGTTGTTTATGCTTGCAAGTTTGAAGTAAATGGATGTCTTGGGACAATAACAAACKCAAAAAGTCTAACTTCTGCACTTTTTCCAGTTTTTTCTAAAGGACAGGGGATATGGATGATAGACTATTTCCATTTTCTCACACCTAGTTGATCTGATACTGTCTACAAACTGCATTACTTCTTATTTTATTTTTCTCTTACTTAGAACCATATTTCTCATTATTTCACTTCATCTATGTAATACAACTCCAGGACTCACAGTCTCTCTTATTTTGTCAGAACATAAATCCATCTTAATACAGCCACAGTTTTGGTCTTTTTTTGTGCCAGTGCTTACCACATCTGWTTGACCATTTGTTTGGGCATGATGGTTTGAGACATGCTGCTCTAAAGAAGAGTGAGATMAATATTTCTGTTAAATATTTCAAGTGGTGATATATGGGTGATAAGGTGGGMAAACACTACTTCCAAAAGGTATTTCTGCGGTTTCCCAACACAGTCTGCAAATAAGAGCAGTAGCTGCTTAKTAATACCGGTAAGATATTGTCAGCAAGTTAAGTTTGTGTACTTTAAATTTACCAAGTATGCATTGTGGATGAAGTTTAGTTGAAGCACAGTAACTGTAGCAATTATCATCTGTTAGTGTTTTTGTATGAGTAGTTGTTTCTGAAAAGGAGTCAATAGTTAGACTGCTTTGGAACATGCTTTTAAAGACTGCAGTAACACCTTCTGTGCATGTGGATTATACATGCATTGCTATTTGCTTTTTCATCTGAAAATAWTCAAGATATTAATGACCTGAACAAAGGTTACGTGGTGCCTATTTCTAAGTAGAAGTCATTAAGTTCAAACAGAGAATACATCAGGCAGCAGATACAAACCCGATTTTTTTTAAACAATGTTCAGGTATGATCTTGTTTGCCTGTCACGTTAAATAAGAACCAATAAAATGGTTACTTAATTGAGAAGGAAGCAAATTTTAATTATTTTAAATCATGATTATTGCTTATTAAATTGCCTTTTTATATATTTATTTATATATTTATGTTCACTGGAAGAAAAAAAATYTGGAAGTACTTGATGATGACTTTTTAAAAGGAAATATTTTCTTTCCATTCATACCTAATTTAAATTCATGATGAAACAGTATGTATATGCCACATACCTGTAATGGAATGTCATGTTGTGTACTAAATTTATTTCCACCTCATTGATGCACTGCACTCTCTGACTGTGTGTTCTCAAACATRGTAATGCAATGTTGTATGCATGCTTTTTCTGATGATGCCTTGAGAAAGAAAACCCTTATCCTAAGTCTCAATAGCTTTATGCATTTTTAAACTTCAAATCTATCTCAAGACTGTGATTTTTAAGGCATGGAGGTATGAATGTAGTTGTTGGCTTCAACTATTTTAAAAGACAGACTGTTCCTGGTACCACTGAAGCAACTTTTGAAAGTGAAAATAATGCTTTGAAATCAGGAAAACTGCCTCATTAAGGGCTAGATCTCACACAGGTATACAAGTTAGAGTCTTTTATGTTTATAGCCTTTTCCCCAAGTTCCTCTCAAACACGAYTGGAAAAGTTGAGAAAATATTTGGCAGGTATGGTGGTGCTGCAGCATCTGTGTCTGAAGCTAAGGTATCCTTTGCAACATGAAGGTTGGGGTGGTGGTTTGGTTTTGCTTAKGATTGAACAACATCCATGCAACATCCAGCTTGAAGTCTCAGGCACCAAATTAAACTCTAAGCTTAAATCTCTTTGGTCAAGAATTATAGCAGAGATCTAACAAATAAGTATGCTCAAAGTAATTAACTTGAGGCTGAAAAGATCTGTTCTCTGATGCACAAAAATATGRAAAGGTTTTGGAGATTTGGGTATTAAGCTATTGCTGTGGATGCAATTGATTGGCTATATAAGACTGAATTTGTAATTCTTAATTAAATTAYGATTTAATAATCCTAATGCATACTTTTCACTAGAACAAGGTAGTACATGACACACCCATATTTATGAGTTTTTATGGCATTGTATGTATATTTTTCAGATTAACTTTAGGAATTTTGCACCTGCTTTATAGAAAAGTTACCATGTATGGGATGAAAATGTGAAATTATCTTTTGTTGACTTATAGTAAAATTGCATATTCTTAGTTTTTTATTAAAAAACATTATTTAAAAAAATATCGATAACAGCTGAGAGTGTCAGAAAAAAATACATGCTAATCTGTTAATCTCTTACAAGTGTCTTTCTAAATTCTGCCTAAGCCTGGTAGCCAGAAGACGACAAGAAAAGTAGTGAAGTAGGGATGAAAACTAAAAATTAAGGTAGAGGGAATATTGATTTCCCCCTTCCTATTTCTTCTGGTCCAACTTGAAATGGATCCATTCTGTTCRTTATTCCACAGGACTTTGGAACATGCTATTAATATAAAGCCCACTATTTCTACRAGATTTTAAGTATCTTAGATGGAGTTGGCTCTAGCTCAGATGACACTTACAAGCCCAAGGCAGTGCTTAACCCATAATTACTGCAATGTCACATCTTGGAAACTCTAGCAGTTCTCTATCCCAGTGGAAATGCTTTTTTGCCCTGCTACCAAAAGGYTTATGTGTTGASTCACTTCCTTTACCAATACGACAGTTTCCTCCACRTATTTACTGCTCTGGGCAAGTTTGTGTTATGTTAACAAATCCACCTTCATGTAACTTGAACAAATCTGAACATATTTTAAAAGAAATTACAAGTTTTTAGTGGTTCTYGTCAGTATTTTAAATACTTTTATTTGCCTTTCATGAAGGCAACRTTTGTTTACAGATCTTTAGTTTTCAGTCTTTAAAATAATTTAATTCTTTGCTAATAGCTCTGAATTCTGTTTGCTTCTTAACTTTTGTATTTACTGCATGTGTTATTGCACTGAATGTTTGCTGAATTTCCCTTAACTGATGTTGCATTGCCTTGTTTCTTGTGAACAATGAAATAACTATAAACTTKCTGTAACTCTAGAATTTCATAGTGTATATTTGCTTCACTAATCTCTGGCCTTTTTTGCTAATGCTGCATGATTGTTCAACCTGGGGTACCAGGACGCTGCATTGGGATACTGATCCATCAGTTCTTCAGCTCCACTCTGATTCCGATCTGGGGTATTGCACAGATTTCTTATATTCCCTCTTTCATGTGCTTATAGTTAAGTGTGTAAATTTTTCCTCTAAGACTTCTGGTTGTTGTTATTAAGAAACTGTTTCGTAAGCAATAGAAATTCACTGTCTCTAGACTTAGCAGTTTGCTTGCAATGGGAAATTTTTATATCATGCAATATAYATTAGATGCTTATTTCTAATAAACACAAATAAGTTGTTTTCTTTGAGTCTTTCTTTGAAAAATATGAACTTCAAGAAGTCATCTGTTTAAAATAAGAAGGTTATCATAACTGTATTTAAAAACAGAGGAACTCCCATTTTTCTTACAAATATCTTTATAAAAGCTCATTATAAGCACTAACTAAAACTTGTRTTGTGCTCTGAGAATTATGAGTCTGCCCACCAAAACTTTTTGAAACTAGTTACTCTTCTGCTTTTATCTTGGGAGAGGAGTGGATAGTAAGAATCTAAATTTGATACAGGTAAATTGTTGGATCATTGCAGTATTATTATAATACATACTGCAATTAGGTTTTACAGGAGGCTACAATGACTGAATTAATGTTGTATAGGTTTTGGAAGCATATTTTATGTTGCACGATGCTATCTTTGTCTAACTTCATTGAAGTCAGAAAGCTCAGAGCATAGATTGTTCCTGAGCACAATCTATGATAGATAAATCACTTGTCAGTGTGAGTTCCAGGTTAGCCTTGCAGTTCTGCATTCTAAATAGAAAAATACCTAGAAATGGACAAAAAAAGGGCAGCAAAGTTAAAAGAGTAGGAGATGCTTTTTCCTTCAGCATAACTAAGTTGTTTCCAAGCTTTRCAATTCTAGAACTGTGCAAGCATGATTTGTGAGTAGATCTGCACCCCTGATAATACAGACGTATCATATATATGGCAGTATTCTGGTCAAACACAAAGAGGAAAAATTTAAAATTATATCCTAATGTCCAGATATTTATTGTGCACCTCTTTTGTTTTGTCCCATGTATGTAGAAATAGTTGCTGATTTTAAATAATAATGATAAAAAAGTTGTCGTAATTGTGTGACTYCTTCAAAGTTTCCACTGGATTTAAGTTTGGCTAAGCAGTGCTGTGACATAATGACTTGGGTATTATTCTAGGTAAAAATGTGAAATGATAAAATTAAATGCTTTTTTTTCTGATTTTTCAATCTGTTGTATTTAGACGTGGACCTGTTAAACTTGGAATGGCCAAAATTACACAAGTTGACTTTCCTCCTCGAGAAATTGTTACATACACAAAGGAGACTCAAACACCTGTTATGACTCAGCCCAAGGAAGGTRAATGGTTAATTTATTACTATTATGGGTTTTTTTGTTTCTTTTAATATAATAACGATGAGTGGCTGAATAGAACTAGCACTTATGATCTTGAAACTTAATAAGGTAAATGAAGGTTGATATGTGAGATAATTTACATAAATTCTATTATTAAATTTGTATAGGTTTTTCTGCTTTCATTTCTCCCATGCCCTCAACATTTTCTTTCTCTAATCCTTCAGGTCTTTTTTCCTTCCCTCTCTCATATTCRTGGAATCTGAATACTTAGTTCATAATTTATGTACTTGAAGAGTTTTATTTCTGCTGCTTGCTGACAGTGGAAATTGCTTGGGATTGTAGGACCTGAGTTTCATGGTACAAAGGCTGTAGCTGAGGTTTGCTGTAGTGGAGTAGGAACAGTGATCATCTCTATTTCTGCATTTACCAGAAAGCTGTCTTAATACATGTATTGTCTCCTGATCCATTCCACCTTAGAAATACTGAGGGCCATCATAACTTTTTTTAATATACTTATTTTGTGTGCTTTGCTGAATACACAGGTGTCTTTTCATCATTTAGGTGTTGAAGATGTTTTTTAAGGTCTATCTTAAGATTATCTGAATATATTYATAATAAAGCTCTGTGCTGTTGGAGCTGTGCTTTTGAATAAGGAATATAGAAGCAGTTTTATTAGATACCCTCTGCAGTTATTCTTCATGTTTAGGTCCTCTTGTGCCAACTTTTGATTTGAGGGGGGAGGACAGCACATGAAATAAAAACAACAAACCCACAACAAATCACCAAACTAAATGGTTCTCTTTTCAGTTCTGTGTTCTACAGGGGTTATGTAGTTGTACTGTAAGCTGAATTAGGAAATGTTCAAACTGCAGCTGGTCTATCCAGTAGGGCAGATAGAAAGTAGAAGTAAACTAGTTTTAAATTAAAACAGTTTATAGTTGTTATGGAAATATTTATGGCAACATATACCAAGTGAGTTAAACAGGAGAGAYTTTATGTCTTCAAAGGAAAGTTGGCATTTCATAATGCTTGTTTTGGATTAATGTAACAGTTAAATTAATTATGAAATGTGGCAGCTTCTTTAGGAGATGAAGCATTTAGTGTGCTAACAGTTCTCACAATTTCCATTATTCTGTTAGGCTACTAATATGTTGATTTATTATGACCTCAAACATTAAAGAAACTGCCTGTCTTRAGAAGATTGATTCTTATATATTGTAAAACAATAAAATCAGGGTGTCTCCTAGAAATCAGTTAATACAAAGAAAGGTGAGTGTATAGGGGATTTTGCTCAGCTGTCACAATTAAGGCTTTTTCAGGGCTAACATGTTACTTGCTACTTAATTCTGCTGCACAGTACTGTGCATGTGCAATCACAGCTGATTACAGGCAGTATTATTGCATTAGCTCCACCCTTTGAGGAACAGATGTCTGCTAACATCTCCAAGGCACACAATTAAAATATTAAGCAATGTAATAAAAGTATGATGTATAGGATTTGCTTCTTGGCTACTGGTACAGTGAATGTAGGATTTACACATTTTAATATTTTTAAAAGAAATAACAGACCTTTGTATATTCRTGTATAATCCTTGTGGGTCCATTCCAACTCAAAATATTCTGTGATTTCTRTATTATCTAGAACAGGCCTTAAATGTACAGGAATATAGCTAGGAAAACTTGATGTGAAGACATTCAGCTTAACAAAAGCCACCCATTTCACAGATGATTTAACTTTGATTAACCTACTCTGCAGCAACAGATTACTCAGACAACTGGAACTACACTCTACAGTGTTATTGCTAGGTGCAGCCTAATTTACAGCATTGCTTTTTTTTCTGTCTTGCCAAAATACATCACAATTTTTATGTTAACTCAAAGTAAAAATTCAGTGGTTCATTAAATCTGTTTTTAGCATTCATTGACRAGACTTTTGTTGCTATTAAAGATTGCATAAAAATAGCAGCTACTTTACTGCTCAGTTTGTAACCTTAGATCCCCTGATTGCCTGTCAGAAACAACATGGAGTTAATCCCTTAGCATATTATARTGAATATTCATCAATATGTTGATGTGACATAGAGTCCCATTTCCTGTCTTCATGGCCCCTGTGACTTTTCCAAGTCTTAGCAGCTTTCAGTTTTTAATCTGAAATCGTATTTGGTACGCTGACAACTGAAGTGGCTTMAAATGCCAGTAGATGCAGTCAATAATGAATAAGGAGGATGCAGTTAGGGAGTGCCCTTAAGATTTCAAATTTAGGTAGCTGACTTGAAATAAATGCAGTGCACTGCAATATCATGGCTTCTTGACTTATTAGATTGGAACTTCTGAAATACTGTGTCCAGAGTTTCAGTGTTTGCTGGGTGCTGTATTATTGTTATGTTAATTCATTGCATATTCTGGCATCTGGATTCCTATTAAATAAATTCAAGATGAAGGAGAGACAGGAAAGTAATAAAAACAAACATTTCTTATCTCGTTTGTTGTCCAGCAGCTTAATGGTGCCTTTTTTGTGAACTGTAAGAAAGCTTCCTGAGTTTGRATAAGAAAGCATTCTAGTTTTGGATAATGAGGTCAAGAACTTGTGTATGTGGCAATTTTTTTTATTTTAGGGTTATTTTTCCTCCAGATCCCTTAATGAGAAAGTTTGCATATGATTCTTCTTTAGAGAGAAGGTTTTAGATTTATGCAGTTACAGATAAATCAGTGAGATGACATGTTCAATTTCAAGTCTGATACTTGGAGAATATTAAAATAAGTGCTGTATCCTGCATTTAAATGCAGTAATATCAGCTGGCTGTATGCAGTGAAAGTACTATGAAGGAATTTAGAGCTCTGTATAATATATGCCATTTATGTTTCAAACATTAAAAGGCAGGAGCAATCAACTGTATGATCTTTTGAATAAAATATGTAGATTAGAAGGTCATATAGCACTAAAGGGTTGACCGTCTACGTTTGACAAGAATTTGACTCCTGTCACTGAAAATGGTACTTAGAATCAGTGTAGTATGACTAATGGGGGGTTGGCCTGAAATTTCTAATTTGGGACTTTCAAAGCTAGAATAATGTATCCAGGGTGACCCAAAACCAAATTTCCAAATTTGAAGGCATCATTTAATTCTGCAAGATTGATTGGCAGAGCAAAAAAGAGGGGGATTTTTWTCCAAGTGGCTGTAATTTGAATATGTGTTGTTCTCCAAGTCATCTGTGTTAACTCATATTACATTTTTTAATTAATCATTGTTCACACCTGTAGTTAYTGACATTAAGAATTCCCTTCTTTAAAATGGCCACGGGTTATGCAGTTTTCAGGTTACGAGTCTGCTGTACATGCGAATCCATCGAAAAAGGAGCAGTGTCTTTCTGTTTCTTTGCGTGATTCTTTTGCACAAAAAAAGCTTTCATTTTTTTTAAGTAGCACAAAAGCTGTAATTGGCATGCTTTGTAAGGAAGTGTCAATGTGCAAGAGAGTGGAGATCACTAAGAATTCTTTTACGGGTTCTTTCCCCTTTGCACCACCGCCTCCTCAGCAGGGTCACTGAGATCACTAGCTTTTCTTGAAATGGCCATTTTCACTGGCAGGTGCATTATACCCTGTATTTTCAGATTGTTTTTCCATTCTGAATGTTTGGCAGGTTGATTGCTCTGGCTGCATTGACGGAGAAAGGGCTGACAAATGCGGTTGGGCTGGCTGAAAAGACAGTGATTACTGTTTTCCTTTGTAGCTGATTGAGGCCCTTGAAAGGAAAGATTTTAACCTTCACCATTTGGTTCAAAAGTATGAGCATATATTGAAATCATTCATGCCATTTATCCTAGTTCTGTAAACTTGTCAGAACATAAAAATCGCTCAATTTCAAGTAATGTAGGATTGGCATACGTCATTATCATTTTGATTAAGTTGGAGTTTGTATTATTGTGTGCATTATACAGTGTCATTTAAAGCTTTCTTTCCTGCAGGTACAGTTATATTTTTATTGCCTATACTATGGAGTTAGAAAGATTTTCAGACCTCTTTAAACCTATCACTATGTGTGTGGTTTGGCAGCTGGTATGGCCTACAAGCTGTATTTTGTTTGCAGGGTAAAGCCTTGTCTGTAGACCTCCTGGAGTGCTGGTAATTGCACAGGCTTGCCATTGGGAAAAGACATGATTGGAAGCAGTCAGGCAGAAAAATGTTGTGCCATCCCATTGCCACCTCATAGCAGAGAGACAATCCTTGCAGTACCATCTGGTTGTTGCTATCTAGTCAGCTGGCCTGGCTGCTGGGACCATGGCTTGGCAGCTGGTTCCCATCCCTTGGCCACCCCTTTTTTTTCAGTCTTTTTTGTGTGCATGCATGTGGAGTTTGGGTTGGTTTTTTTTTTTCACTTTTTGTGTTAGATAACTTTGAACATGGGTCAGGGAGATGGCTGCAGCAAACAAGCCTAGTCGCTGTTGAATACTGTCTCATTACTTGTGGTGAGGCATGCAGCAGTCTCCTGCTGCCGTTCCCTTATAAGCAGATGACATAGCTATTTAACCAATAAAAACAAGTCTTTTCAGAACCTTATTCTAGAAAGTGGATGAAGAAAAGCCAGGAAATGCATATCCCACAATTCTAAGTAATTTAAAGGTATTTTCTGGTTTACAGTGTCTAAAGAATAAAATGTAGAAATGCAGGAAGTGCTGTAAGCCTTGTCAGTATTCCTGAACATTAACATTTTATGTTGTTCATTGCAATTAGGGAAAACACATTTTCCTGTAAAGTTCTCATTGCCAAACATGATACAGATAATGAGACTTGCACCTAGAATGACAGAAAAAATGTAATCTCTCTGCTATTATCTTCAGCAAAATTTGCCTCTCAGAATAGCAACCTGAAAGCTAATGTAAGCCATCTTCGTGCCATGTGCAGACCCATTAGAGTGATGGTTTCAGATCACAAGCAAGCAGCTGCTCTGTAGACTATTTTAGACATTTGATTTTTCTTTATTCCATGGCATTAATGTGTCAGTGTGTTACACAGAACATGCATCCACCGCATGGTTCTGTGTGGAATCATAAATGCCTGTAAGACAGATTTCCACTTTGGATTCTTTACAATTTCCTGCGTGTCTTATTTCAGTTTATGCAAGTACATAACTCAGTGCAACTAATACCCAGGTGTAAACAGCATTCCAGTGATATGTTGGTTTGTGAGAATGTTATCCTAGGGACTACATTTTACAGTGCAACCATTGTAGAGTTACATGCTACCATTTTACATCAGCTTATTTAAGATTCATATAGAAWGTTACTGTTCCTCTATAGAAACACTGAGGTCTCATCATAACATTTCTCCTTAGATGAGGAAGAGGAAGATGATGTGGTTGCACCAAAGCCATTAGTTGAACCTGAGGAAGAAAAAACACTGAAAAAAGAGGAGGAGGAAGAAGGTACAGTTCACCTCAAGACATTCTGAGCATCCTGTAAAGGAAGCCATCAGTACTTTTTCAATTTTTTGTTCCATTAAGTTAAAATTAATTTGATTGTTAAATACCAATTAGCCATCAAGATACAAAATGCAAAAATTTAAAATCATGATAAATACTGTTTTTCTTTCTTGAAAAGGATTGGTTGAAAGTGGGCAGTTCAGAAAATGTCTGTATGAATCTTTTTCAGCTGCCCCTCATGAACTCACAGAAGAGGAAAAGCAACAAATTTTGCATTCTGAAGAATTTTTAAGTTTTTTTGACCACTCCACAAGGATTGTTGAAAGAGCCCTTTCTGAGCAAATAAACATTTTCTTTGACTACAGTGGAAGAGACTTGGAGGACAAAGAAGGGTAATGTGAATGTTGAATAGTTTTCTGTGAACATCTGAAACTTTTAATTGAAAAAGTGATCTAAGATTAATATCTCTTAATTGTCTTTATAGAGAGATTCAAGCAGGAGCAAAACTGTCCTTAAACAGGCAGTTTTTTGATGAACGTTGGTCAAAGCATCGTGTTGTCAGTTGTCTGGACTGGTCATCTCAGGTAAAAAATAATGTCTGAATGAAACAGTTGACTTTGTAAATTGTTGTAGTTCYGTGCATTTGACTCTAATAAAAGCACAGCTGATACAGGCTGTATCTCTAAATGTGTTCCTTACTTGCTCCATGGTTTGCAAAAAGTGGWGCTGTTAATCTTTCGGGAGAAGTAGCAAAAGGTTCATAATGTGAACTAAGTTGGTGTTTGTTTATGGACTGCATTGTAGAGGCAAYGGCTTCATTAAAAAGAAAGCTTGCTTAAAAGTACTGGGGTTTGCAGTTAAAAGCAAGTTATGATGAAAAGAACAAGACTAATGTGTACATTAATGCTGTTTTATGAGCTAAATTGGTAACAATTGCAGTTTTACCTCACAGGTTTTCATACCTTTATAATGCAAGGTGGTTTTTAACCCTATTTTGGCAAATGAAAACAAAGATTCTAGGATTATCTGGACCATTAGCCAGTCATCTTGCTTACTTTGAATCTTTTTCACTTACTGTGCAGTATCCAGAATTACTTGTTGCCTCTTACAACAACAATGAGGATGCACCTCATGAGCCTGATGGGGTGGCCCTTGTGTGGAATATGAAGTACAAGAAAACTACCCCAGAGTATGTCTTTCATTGTCAGGTATGAATCTGTCTTGGGAGGCTCAAGATTTTATRCTGATGAATTTGGACAAGTACTGTTTGTCAATATAGTAATTTCATTAAGCTGACATTCACTTAACCCCGCACTTATTTGCCAACGGATGTTGATACCTAGAGACTTCCCTGAGAAATACYATTCTGTTTCAGAACTTCTGACGACATTCAGAATTCAGTCTTGTTTGAGAACTCATTATCTTCTTTTATTTAAAAATCGGGAAAACTTACTTGTGTAATGGTTGAGCCACAACGATTTGTATGTAAGGCCCTTGAGTTGGATTGTACACTACTACAGCTTAGTTCACTGAATAAAATGAAGACAGCCTGAGGAAATGAAATGAGGATAAAACTAGAAACATGCATCAAGAAAAAGGCAGATGGAGGTTTTGTAGTAGTTTTCTGAAAGATAAAAACATGCTAATCTCTTCCATTATGCCAAGTTCAAGATASCCACTTTTTTTCCATCATTTTTGAAAATTACACAGTTGACTCAAAATTTAACCTCATGTTGTCACATTACTGTCAAAGCCCAGATTGCAAAAATAACTGTTTTACCAAAGTGTATTTCTGCATTCTCCAAGAAGTAATGACTACAGGATGTGGCAAAACATTATTAAAATATTGTGTTACTGGGCCTTCCTTTGCTAATAAACCATGCTAAGAGGAATACAGATGTATTCATGTGAAAGAAAGGAGGAGGAAAAGTTCATTTTAGAATTATAAATTGAAACAAAAGGATTGTTCAGGGGTTACAAAGGGTGTGTGAATCCTTAAGTAATTGGGCAGTGAAATAATGTACTGAATAAATGTAGGCAAAGAAGTTGTTCTGATAGTTGGCCTCATTTTCTTTAGTTTTAGACACAGTATGGTTGAGTGATAGTTTGTGTATTTTGTTGTTTTTCTTCCTTTCAGTCAGCAGTGATGTCAGCTACATTTGCAAAATTTCATCCCAATTTGGTGGTTGGTGGCACATACTCAGGCCAGATAGTGCTGTGGGATAATCGCAGCAATAAGAGAACACCAGTGCAGAGAACTCCACTTTCAGCTGCTGCTCACACGGTAGGAGGTGAAATATCTGCAAGGACTGTGCCCTGTTGAGATGTGTTTAATGTCTAGAAATTCTGTCCAGCRTACTTGATTGGCAGTGCTTAAATGTTTATGTCCATATTTTGACATTTAGGATCCAGACAATTTATAAAAACTGGAGTTCAGAAAAAGCAGTATTAGTTTTATAGGGGAGTATAATTTGWACTTTTGATTGTGATCAATCTTTTATGCTTTGTTAAAAGGTGAAGTTGTATATTTTACTGTATATTAATTATATCAGAACTGTTTATTACCTGTAAATTCCTTTCTGATAATATTTTGTTTCTTAGCACCCAGTGTACTGTGTAAATGTTGTTGGGACCCAGAATGCTCATAATTTGATTAGTATCTCAACTGATGGGAAAATATGCTCTTGGAGTCTGGATATGCTTTCCCAACCACAGGTAAGATAACTTTGGATCTAAATAGTATCTATTCCAGATTAATATTTTATAAAAAATTCAGTTAATCTAAGAAACAGTAATCAACATTTTCCCAACACATAGAAATTAAGGTAGCTTGATATTTGATAACATATTTCCCCACCTGTGGAATCAAATACTTTCTGTAGACTCTTGTGTATTTTTGATGTACTTGTATTAGTGATGAATGCAAATGAAGTAAGAAAATTTCCTTATTCCTGCCCAATCTATACAAGTCAAATAAAAAGAAAACACTGCTATTGTGAAATCTAAAAGATTTTTGTAAAGTAAGTTACTGGTATTTTAACCACAGGATAGCATGGAGCTGGTTCACAAACAGTCCAAGGCTGTGGCTGTTACCTGCATGTCTTTCCCTGTTGGAGATGTCAACAACTTTGTTGTTGGCAGTGAAGAAGGCTCAGTGTACACTGCATGCCGTCATGGCAGGTAAATACAAACTTCAGTTATTCAAAGGAAATTAAAATAGTGAAAGGAWGAGTCCCTGCATGTTTTACACTCAATTTTTTTTAAAGTTCCTTTTTTCTCCTCTGCATTGAAGCAGTTCAGAGTAGCTCTGTCTGAATTCCAGTGCACTTTTTCCTGAATAAGARCTTCATTAAAAACAGAAATAATTGGAATATTGAATTGGTATTATGAGTTGTTTGTGTTGATCAGGACAGCATGGGTTGCAGTGGTTTTATTCATTTGAATTGTAGCAGAACATTCCAAACTCTGTATCTGTTTTGCAGATAATTGTACAGTTACATCACGCTCAAATCTTAAATTGGCAGCTGTTCTCCTGCTGTTCAATCTATTTTGAAATTGTCTGAYTGTATCTTATCAATTGCTTTCTTAAATACAATTGAATGTCCAGGTTTCATCTCAAATGCACATYACCTTGCTGCACAGCTTTTTTGGTTCCAAAGTACTCAAAATTGTATCACTTTTGTGTAACATCTTTCCCATCTGTTTCCCTCCTCCTTTTTCATCACCCCTGATAGGAGGCTGTTAGGGAATATATTGTTGCTGGTGTATGTCTGAACCCCGGGTCTGTAAAGTATATTCAACTTCTCTTAATTTAATGGGAGTTTTAAGGTTATTCCTGAGATTTTTTAAGGTTATAATCCTGAGATTCCTGAGATTCCTGGATTTTGTTCTTTGTGTGAATTGAAGTAGTACTTAATGTTTGAAGGACAGTGTAGTTAAATATGTGGACTGGTACCTGCTTAATGAGTCATGTGTCCCTAGGATGAATTTTGGTACTTAAGGTTAGTAGAACATACATGTTGAATGTAAGGTCTGTTTTCAAGCCTGGTCTTCTGTGATCCTGCTGTGGTGAAGCCTTTTGCAGTGGGCTAACATCTGTATAAGGCAGCAAATTCTTCCTGTAGCTATCTTTAAATTGTATTTGAGTGCTATTTCTGTCTACAGATATTTGGTTTCCAAATCCATTAACCTTGGTTGTATATTCTGAAACAGCAAAGCTGGAATCAGTGAGATGTTTGAAGGACACCAGGGACCAATCACGGGTATCAACTGCCATGCAGCAGTTGGACCTGTAGACTTCTCACATCTTTTTGTCACCTCTTCTTTTGACTGGACAGTAAAGCTTTGGACAACGAAGGTAACTTAGATAGTTCAGTGGTTTTCTTCGTAGCCCTTGACACAAGGTGGTGCTATAATGTAAGCTACTTAAGGACGTTCAATAACCTGAAACCAAATYGTGGGAAGTTCTGAGGTTCTTGGTTGCAGTCCTGCAGAGAGAAGACAGCTGATGAGCAAAAATAAGATTAACAACATAAAACTTTGCTTTCAGCTTGTACATCATTTGTATGCTTCTGATCCATTCTTTTCACTGTTTTGCCCATTGTTATCAACAATGATTACAAATGTAAAACCTGTATAAAGTCAGTTCCTTCATATATTCATATGGCAAATGTTTTGCTACAATTTTGTGGAAGGCTAAGGGACAGCACCGAAACTAATGTCAGTTAAACTTGATGAGGYTCACAATTGAAATACCTGTCATTTCCATTGCCAGAATTACTTCTTTCTCTGTTAGTCTGATGCCCTGAGAAATGCAAAGCAGAGGAAGCAGAGAAAATCTCCTAGCAATAGTCTGAAGTGCTGTCAYGGAATTATCATTGGCTTGATTTACAAGATTCTTACAGCATTAAATTAACAATTTACGATATTAGCTTGTTATTGTTTTATAGTAGCAGCCAGCAAAACAGCTGCATGCTTTGGTAAGCATACCTTGAATAATAAAGAACATTGGTTTTGGCTGATYTTTGCATTTTTTTAAAGCAAGTCAAAATGCAAATCAGTTTTTACTAATTGCTGGTAATGGTGTTAAAGTTCTGTATTTTGCTTTACCTGTTTTATAATTTTGAAATGCAGGGTTTGGGTATCACATGGTTATCTTTGCTTTTTTCAGAATAACAAACCTCTCTACTCCTTTGAAGACAATTCGGATTATGTTTATGATGTGATGTGGTCTCCAACTCACCCTGCCTTGTTTGCCTGTGTGGAYGGGATGGGCAGACTTGACCTGTGGAATCTCAACAGTGATACTGAGGTGAGGAAGTCAGGTTAACATCAAATGTAACTGGAAAATTGTTTATACTCTTTAAAAAAAAAAGCTGGAGTTTACCGTAGTTTGGGTTGGCTTTGTTTTATCATAGCTTGTTTTTTTGTTACTGTTCTTAAATATTGTGTAATCCAGCAGTTCCTGTGTAATAGATAGCATTATTTSATTACAGGGTTACAAATGACTCTGCATAATGAATAACAGCAGTAATTAAATTGTTTTMCCTATAACAAGAGAGCAAAGCATCTGTTGGTGTAATACTGATCCATATTGTGAAAGTGTATTACAGACATCCCACCCTCAGGTCTTGTCAGACTGCAGCCTATCAGTGTGAACAAACCTGTTACCACACACCACTGYTGTTCCTATTGCCACAGTAACACTGCAGTGAAAGCGCTGTTTGGTTTTCTGGAGTGGGTTATAAACTTCATTATAGTATAAATCTCTTCCAAGACTTGCTGGGGGTAGATCAGAGAAGAAACCTGACATATACTTACTACTTACATTTTACCATCTTAAAAACTACATATAGAAGAAAGTTGTGGGATCATATGCCAGCCTGTGGTTTTAAATTGGAGTTACCTGTACTTTTTTGGACAGGGCTTGACCTGCCAAAAAAGCTGGTTTCATCCCTGCTCTGTGTCAGTTTTTCTTGGGCTCCCAGGGTGCCACATCGCTGTCTGGAATCATGTCCATGCCCCTCTCATGAGAGGAGTACAGACGTGCCTTAGATAGCAGATGTTCGTACTTTGACCAAGGGACAGATGTGTTGTTTTGGTCATGTCACTGGTGACAGCTTAAGGTCACAAAGGATCTTTGTATTGTGAACAGAGTCTTTCATCTATGTACCATGTACCAGTTAAGTGCTGAGTGCTTCTTTAGATAGACTAGGTGTAGAAACCTGATGCAATTTCAACAATGCGTTTCAAATTGGTGCAGGTGCCCACTGCAAGCATCACCGTGGAGGGCAATCCTGCTCTGAACCGTGTGAGATGGACACATTCTGGGAGAGAGATTGCTGTAGGTGATTCAGAGGGACAAATAGTTATATATGACGTGGGAGAGGTATGTATACTATGTATTGTGAAACGTATATTGCAGAACACTTGAGCTTCTTTATTTAGCAGCTTGCTTTCACTTTTTTCTCCTGTTATTAGAGGAACAATAATTAGGTTTCATTTTTATTTTCGAATTAATGTTTCCCAGTAGTTTTCTATTTAGGATGTTCTAGCATAACTTTTTAGCATCCCATCTGTCATTCAGTCAAGAAGGAAAAGCTTTATTGTAAGGCTGATGAAATAAGAATCAAAGGTTTTGTTAATAGAAATTTTATCTTCTTTGTAACTATGGCACATATTAATTCTGACTCTAGCTTGAGAAGTACTGAACAAAAAATTTTGCAGTGAWGCAGTCTCGATTCTGTTGTTACAGGGAAGCTGTTGCTATTGCAAGTATACTCACTGCATTATTTGCCGTACACATACTTGTGTACTGATCAATTGATGGGATGAGGATATAGCATTAGTAGTCCCCTTTGGAGGCAGCCTCTCAGGTAGAGGTACATAACACAAGCTTATAATAATATTCTATACCTCAATGCAGGAGTCTCAAATCCTGCTTCTTTTATTAGTTAGAGCTTTTGATGATTACACTAAAATAAAGGTAGGCTTTTCTACTGGAACCTCTCCTTTAAGTGCTTAAGTGAATAATCTTTCAGTGCTCTGCTGTTCCAAGTGAGCTCAGATTTATTTATCAGATGGTTCAAGTAACACTCTCTGTGCCAACAGCAAATTGCCGTTCCTCGCGGTGACGAGTGGACTCGCTTTGGCCGAACGCTGGCTGAAATCAACGCCAACAGAGCTGACGCAGAAGAGGAGGCTGCGACCCGCATCCCAGCGTAGAGCCTTCCAAACAGGCTGCAGGGCTAGACTTGGGAAGGATTGGATGCAAATCCTAAAGTGTCAGCTCATGTGTCAGTTCTATTCATAGCTTAAGGGAGGAATATATGGATTCAACAATGGACTTTCAAACGTATTAAGATCACTGAAAATCAGATCTTGCATTGTTATGTTTTATATATAAATTACAAGCACATTCTTGGATTTGTGTAACTTTTAATACGGTTAACTTTGACTTTGCAATCATCTTCTTTTGCTGAGACACTAACCTGGTACAAATTTGCTACTTGGCTTCTGTAAAGTCCAATCTGAAACAGTATCTTTCTGGAAAGTTAAAGTTCTGGTCCTAAAACTTTCTCTTTTACAGACTAACCTTCATTAGGTAGTAAATCTCTGGAGCATTCATTAATTTGAACTCTTCAAATTACCCATGGATATGCATGCATATGTTCCAAGTTTCATTGTTTATATATAGATAAGACTCAGACTCTGGTAGTGGGTAATACATGTGAATAAAAATTTGTCTGTAGTTACAAACTTACTTGATAATCAGACCTGAATTAATGAAATACATATTTAATACCAATTTCCTTTTGTTTGAATTGGTGCATTAAAAGGTGAGACTGATTCATAAATAAATATTATACAAGCACTTGTCAGCTGCCCTGACCTCTAATCTGTGTCCCTGCAGTAGTTTAAAGTTTATGGGAGCTGATCCTTTTCTTTTATTACACACAATCACAGGGTTGTTTTCTGCCCCCAATCACTATTTACTACCCTGGCAATTGGCCAAAAGCAAAAAAGTTCCTGTTATCAGATTTTTTTCTTTTCCAAAGGATAAGGAACTATATTTTTACTTAATTTCTATAGCRTGGTGATTTGTATTCCATTAACTACAGACTTGCTACTGATTTTCTGTACTAAGTTAAAGAAAGATTTTTATTACTATTATTGATTTTTAACATTTATATTGAAACAAAACTTCTTAATGGCTTGAAACAGAATGGTTGGAATTTCTGTTAAAGGTTACCTTTTTTCTTTCTTAGCACATTATAAAGTTTTCTATCATGACTGGTTGCAGGGGGGCTGTCGCTTGGTTTGGGTTTTTTTAAAAAAATAAATATTGTGAGTTGCACTAATTAGGCACAAAATCAGTTTTGTAGCCTTTAACTTAGGACATTATTCTTAATCTGTTACAAGCTTATTGTTTGGCCAGAAGAGCTGGTTTAAGATGCTTAAAAATAGGAAATAGGTTTATATTCCTCAATCAGTTTTATGTCTAGAAATATTGTTTCTTCATTGTTTTTGTTTTAACTTTCCTAGTTTGTTTTGGGGGGGTTGTTTCTCCTTGTCTCAGTTTTGTTATGAGCACCTTGCAGAGACACAGCAATAATAGCAGTTCTGTCTTCAGGAAGTTTTGTTTTTTGGTGGGTCTGGAAGTGAAATGTGTTTGGGTTTCCACTGGTGTTGGCATTTCAAAAGTGTGTGTCCCTCCCTTTTCAATGCAGCCCTGCTGCTCGGGTTGCAGACATTTACCCTGGGTGTTCTCAACCCTGCTACAGCAGCTCTGTTCAGCTGAGAAGCATGGGAACTATGTAACAACAGGCACGTCGTGGTTTGAGATGATTTGTACCTTTAGGCACACAAATTCTTAACAAGCAGAGGGATCTGTTGGTTTGATGGTTTTGGAAGGAGGGGGTGCTTGGGTTTTTGGTTGTTTTTTCTTGTGTTTCTTTTTTATTGAGATTACTTCTCATTGAATAATACATTGCCCTCACTTTTATTTTCAGAAAACCGGTAGGTAAAGCTTTCTTTCAATGACTGTTGTATATATGCAGATCATAACCTTCTAATAATTTTTCAGTTATTAAAATTAGTACTCCTCTTTCTTCCTGCTTGTRTTCCTCCCTCGCAGAATAGTTGAGCACAGATTTAAAATGTTGTAAAACCCATACCTGCAACGTTGACACCAAGCGATGCTAGATCTGTAAATGATCATTCTGGGAGCCAAACTGTCCAGAACTATAAGAATTATAAATGCTGTTGTGCATTGCAAAGTCTCCTAAGGCCTTGTGCCAAGTCAGTCAACAAGCTGTGACTAAGATTAAATGCCAGCGGGTACCCTCCATTTTTGTCTCTATTTCAGAAAAGCGCAGGACAAAATACATAGATACAAGACAGAAGTCCCATGAAGTCTGTGTCTATCCAGAAAACATTACAGAACAAGAAATTCTTTTAACAGAATATAACAAATAAAGAAGCCTTCTTATGGGGTTATTTATATTATGAAATAAATAGTGATCAAACTCCCAAGGTCAGTGTATTGTAACCTCTGGCTCACCAAATATTATTCAGCACCAAAGTAAGTTTTATCTTCCTTAGATTCTAGAGCTGAAGGAGGGCTGGTCTGAGTAGTGTTGAGTTATTTAGAAGGCATTTCTTTCTAAATTGACTTAATCCCTCACAGGCCTACTATCACCTGAGTAAGAAAACAGCTTGAAATCAGTTTATACCACTTCTATATGCTCTGCTCCAGGATGTTTAACCCTGTAAGAAACATGGAATAGTAAAGATTGGAGTTTGCTGTACTTCAGTAAGCAAGAATGGTTTCCAGTTAAAGCTGGAAACCCACCCCTCTCCTCTCTGGCTGCATGGACAGCATAACTAATTTTCTTCCAGCAGAAATCTAGACTCCCCTATTTCCTCTTACATTTTTGCATTTTAATATTATACCATGAAAACTTTAGGCAGACACTAAGCCAGAAACAGTTCAAGCTTTTGCCTTCTCCTTTTACTTCCACTCATCTCTAAATGTAAACAACCATTTTGCATATAAAAACAATACAAAAGTAAGTAGGTTTCTTCCCCCCCGAATAACCTAATCTCAATGTAAAACAATTTAAAAATAAGGAGAATGCTTTCAATTTTTTTATAACTACTTTTCTACCAAGGGAAAAAAAGGCACTCTGAGCAGTAAACCCTGTAAAAATTAATGTCTGTTGGTAAGTGGCAAATCTCACATTGTGTTTAAATATGCTACCCTAGAAGTAGTATCTGTCACACAATTAGTATTGCCATGTATTTTGAGAGAATTCCTTGTCACAAGCAGTGCTGCAAAATAAAATATTGCACGTGCTCATCWCATTACTGTGTTCTCTAACACTTAACGAGCCAGCACATTGCATTTTTAATTCCTCTGCTGTAACGAGTAGTGAAGGGCATTGCTGCAGAGGTTCTGTCCTGTCCTGTCCATTCATTAATGGATGCATCTGATCTTTACATTTACTCTGTGGAGGGAAAAAAACCAATCATACTGGACAACTTCTTATAAATTCAAAGAAGTGAACTGACAGAAGTGGTTTTAAACATTTTATTGTCACGATTGTTAACAAAACACCTTCAAAACGTCTGTACATTTCAAACTATTTTGAACTGCAATACCCATTATATAAATGTACGTGTATAGATGCCCTGATGTCTCTGTACAAAGATGTACAATATGTACAGTAACAYTAAATGCAAGCTGTGCAAGGCAAAGTCTAGGCTACAGCTTCATGCCACTGGTTAAAACAAGGCAGAGAACCACAGCTTCAATCAGTTCCTTGTGTGTGAATAAATAAATGCAGGTATGTATGAATATTTGAAAGGAGCAATTAGATTTGCAAGCTCAGTTCAGCTAGAACACATGCAGCTGACTGGAAGAAATACAGCAGTAGTTTTGTGAACTCTTTCCACTGCATCACTTTGTTCAGTTGAAATACCTTTTCAGGATTCAGCTGCTATGCATGAGCTGAGGTGGTGGCAGGAGCTCGAAACTTTGGAAGATATAAACCAAATTTATTTTCTATACCAGCAAATGTAGCTGTAGCAAGTCTGTATCCTCCTATATGTGCAGGGTTAACAGGAGGAAGATCTGAAATTCGAGTTTTTGGAGTAGATTCTGATCCAACAGGTTTGCTGTTTGAACAAAGAAAAAAGGTATTTTTATTAGTCTAGATTTCACACAAAAATATTTTAAATAGACTTACTCAGGCTTAATTACTTAAGTCTTTTTTCTGAATATGGAAAACTGTTAAAACTGACCTTAATTAATGGACTCCTATGGTGAAGTGAATGAGGTCAGACTACTACTTAAATTTAAATCAAACCCAAAGCTGAAGATACATTTTTACTGATACTTTTGTAAATTATTTTAACTTCCAGTGTCACGAGGAAAATGGACACAACTATCTTGCTACAATGGAAATACAAAGCAGTTTGTGGAAATCATAGCCTCTCATCTRTTTAGAAGTGGCATGCAAGTTTCCCTCAATTACGTAAGGATGGGGGGATTTTTACATTCTGCAATTTTAAGTACAGGTGCTCAAAGTCAACAAGTTTTAATGAGTCCCATGTAAGAAATGTTTGGGKTTTTTTTCTTTAAATTTGGCAGTTACTTTGTGCAAGCTAAATAACAAATATTTGACTTACTGGCCTCCAAAATCAACATAAAACCATCTCTGCAGAAGTTCATAAGTCACCAAAGTAACACCAAACTGGGGTGAAGATCTGAACACACGAGCTGTTAAATATTACAAATCATAGTGTTAAACAAATAAAACAATATCTCAAGAGAGAAGCTAAACATTTTTAACAAGGTGTTATGTTTTTCACAATCAGACCTTATAAATACTGCTCTGATTTGAGTCCTTAACAAAGCAAGTGCTAATTTGCAGATTTGGGGTCAGCCTTAATWATTTTTTTCTCACCTCCAGCTCCCTTCCACAAAGCAGAAGGGCCTTCYTCCCTCAGAATCTTTCTGAAGCAGTCAATAACTCCACTGTACGTTGTCTGACCGGCGCGAGCTGCCACTTGCAGTCTTGTCTTGATGACATCAGCAGGGGTTACCAAAGAAGCAGCAGGCACACCTTTTAGGAGAAACCACGTTTGATTTGCACAAAGGATCTTGTAAAAGATGGAACACTTACAACTGAAAAATATAACTGCAAACTTTCATATTTTTTACAAGGGCTAGGCATTAAAAAAAGYGCAGATTCCTACTCTTGATGCTCATAAAAACTGTTGTGCCTGATAGAATCATTTTGACTTTCTTCTAATTTAAAGGCTGTAAGTGATAGCAAAGGAAATAAACTATCAAAATAAACTATCAAAAACCATTCTTGCCATCTTCTAGCAGCCTGGCAGTAGCAGTAGTTTGAAACAAGATAAAATTTCCTCTATTTATAATACATAAAAATTAGTTGTGTAAATTTACTGTATTTATTTATACTCTACAACATACTTTGCAAATTACATAGACGATTTGGGAATTGGATCCTTTGCATACATTTGTTAAAGGTGTTGATGAGAGAAASTACTCCTTAAAAGCCCTATTCCACAGAAAAATGTCTAAACTGCTGTTTGGACTGTTCTGTAGGAGAATAGATGCTGCTTACTTCAGTAGGCAAGCCATAAAAAGACTGAGGACAATGAAGGTGTTTTACAAGTCTGCTTAGTACCAACAACGTGGTATGACCCAACAGTGATGGAAGAACAAATCTCCACTTCAAGGCACCACTCTTGGCTTTCTAGTCAAAGGAAAAGTTTTCACAAATGTACTCCACAGTATGTAACTGTGCTGAGATATTTCTGAATACTTCTGAATACTGTAGAAACTTCATCTCCTTAAAAGGGGAACCATCTTCTGATTTAAAATTCTGAAATTAGTTTTTACTTATGTTTAACTTTTACAACTGGTTAATATTGAACTAAAAATTTTAACAAGTCACTGACTTGCATGGCTGATGATAAACTGTAGTGTCACTGACCAATTCAGGAGGTTTTAAAGGAAAACAGAAGCACTCTTTTCCTTTAGCAGTTAAGCCTGCAAGCATACACAAATAGCAATCATATGCAGATTTTCCTTACAGGCAGATCCCTTCAGACTGTATTCTTCCCTGCTGCACATGCGTACTGGGTACCATGCTTACTGAGTAAGCAACTGAGAATTTGAAATTTTCAATCCAGAGAGGCAGATTCCTGTGCATGCTATAAAAGTAGGCCWATGAGATTTACACATATTTTTAATAGGGTTCATCACTTAGCATGAGTAACACAAAAACACTAACGAAACAAAGACTAGCTGGGAAGTTTGCAATCTAAAAAAAAGTMTTATAGGAAATACAAGGTAATATATTGAAAATTATATGTGAGTATTGTATAAGWAGCGAAATAATTACACACTTCTGGCAGCTCTGCAATAGTAACAGAGCTACAAATCTGTTAGATGTGTCCTAGGTGGTCTCCCTTCCTGCCAGCACAACGAAGACACCAATTGGCACAGAGCAGGTGCAGCCTGCTAGGCTGCAGACACTTGATAGACACTTGATAGGCATCTATCAAGTCCAATATGGGAAACTGCTTTTTACACACAGCCACTCATGATGTATATATACAGTGAATCCTCACGACTGTAGCAAGTAGCAAAGAGTCTTGCTCAGCCCAGTGGTGTTTCTGAACTGCAGATTCTGACACTGAATCATTCAGAGTTGAGAGGCTGCGTGCAGATACCTGGTGTTCATTTGCTGAGCTCAKCCTTGGCAGTGCAGAATCTGGCAATCCCTATGTGCACATTTTAATATCCACCTGTAGAGTTCTAACATCTAGTATTTCTATACCCCTTGCCATTTAACACAAACAACTGTTTATCACAGCTACATATTTTCTTTATACTGAACTTGTTTGAAAAGTCTTAAAATATTTTAAATTTAAAGAGTATGGTATTTCAGCTTCTTTACAAACTAATGTCCTATTTTCAGCAATTACATTTGAACAAAGTTTCTTTTCAGTTATTCCGGAATCCAAACCTGGGTAAGTAATTTTCTTCTTAGCTCTTATGATCTCTCATTTTATGTTCATCAAAGATTCAAATTAGCCTTCAACTCTGAGAGCTCAGTAACAAGTAAAACCCCATTGAGACAGACAGATCAAATTTGACTGCAAGTTGCTGAGCTGCATTACGCTGTTTATCCACATTATGCAAATGTAATTAGCTCTCATCAAAATTACATCGCCTCCCACTAAGGATAACAGTGATCAAATTTAGATTAAATGAGATACAATGGTACAGCACCCTTCCTTTATATGGGGCTACTGAATGAATATTAAATATTACTCACTAAAAGAAGAAAAAAAATTACTTTTAGGAAACATTCCGAAAAATTACCTGCAATGGCTCCAGCTGCAAGGAGATTAAGCCCTCCCACATGGCCACTTTCATCAGCAAACATCAGTTTACTGTGGGCATAAACTGGAAAGTAGATTGCAGAAAAGGGAATGTCTCTGAGGAAACATGCTTTGGCACCCTGACACAGAGAAAAGAGAGAGAATACAAAAATATTCTSTAAATAAGGCTGAAATTGATATTCAGCATGTAGTCTGAGCCCAGAAAGTACAAACTCTTGATATACTACATAAATAACAGAAAGTAAAATATCTTAGGAAACAGATGATACTGGGAACTTGAAAATAAGAATAAAGTACATCTAAACTAAGTGTCTAGAATGAGGAAAATTCAAGGTTCATGTATAATTTTTCATGTCAATCCTGACATGAGTACTTAGGATCAATACTTTTTACACACTGTGTGTCCAAAGGCAATGAAGAAAGTGACAAAGATCAGTCTTTGTATCTGACAACCAGGGAAGCACCAAGACGAGTCTCTTCAGGCCCTTTTTCCAACAAATACAAAGGCACTACTAAAATACCAGTGAGCACTCTAAGATCACACTGATCATCATCTGTTTGAGCAAAGAAGCTGCACTGGAAGGTTAGCAAAAAGAGAAAAAACACTGAAAATTGGGAGCAGTTTAGTAAGGACGTACAATGGTCACAAATCTCATCTACTAAATTCAAAACAGAAGCTTCAGCTCTAAAAGTAAATGTGCACACTTTTTATAGTATTATTGCAGCTCTATGGACAAATCACAGAAAGCCATGTTTTCTAAGTGCACAGCTAATACAACTGCTAAATTTACGTATTACCCCTTGCACTGGCAGAAAATACAGGAAGAAACACTCTWCCTTGTTTAAGAAAACTAATAGCTTCTGCTCCATTACACCTGATCTGTAATGATGGCAGTAAGTGTACCTGCAGGGAAGGAATCTGTTGACTGGCATTCTGCTGAAGTACCATACAGAACAGGCTTTTTTCAGTGGAATTTATTGACAAATCCCACCACTTAACTTCTTAAAAATCTGAATCCTACTAAACTCCACTACTGTTTTACTGCCATCAAATTATTAAGACAAAGAGAATATCCTGCTGCAAAGATAACAAWAGAGATACAGAGATTCAAAATAAATATAAGAAAAACGCCCAGGGAAAGCTAAAGAAACTTTTCACAAAACACCAAATGAAATGAGCAGTGCCAGAAGCCAGCAGGTCTGCAATACAGGACTCCCTGTAGCTTGGCATAAAAGCCCAAAGGATAGAATGGGGGAGTACTTTTTGTATCCCACTGCCATTAATATAGAAGTGAGTTTTCTTCAGTTTTCCACTGTGGGGCTGCCCTGCAGGAAGAGATTGGTTTTAAATTCAAAATATGTCTTTGTTTTTAACAGTTTTTGCTTCAACAACATAAAAGTTTAGCATAAAACCATGAAGCCACACAAAGCAGAAGTACATACCTTATAAAGACCAAGAAAGCCTAAATCTTTTATAACAGAGAGGGCACTGACTCTGGGTCCTGTAGTAATTTCTCCTGCTACCTGCAACCGAATCTTTACAATCTCCAGAGGATTAGTGAAGATGACCTGGGAAGCTCCTGCCTGCAAACCCAAAGAAAAAGAAAATCAATTGTGTTACTAGAGCATGTGGTGACATACTGACTTTTGCACGGTGATGAGTACCTTCACTTCTCACTCCACRGATGATATTGTCATGTAAAAATATATAAAAATTTAATA
Source organism: Malurus melanocephalus (assembly GCF_030028575.1). Taxonomy (NCBI): domain Eukaryota; kingdom Metazoa; phylum Chordata; class Aves; order Passeriformes; family Maluridae; genus Malurus; species Malurus melanocephalus. The sequence goes on from NW_026623622.1 coordinate 473,102, forward strand.
AAGCACCTGCCTGGAAGTTAAAAGCCACAGATCATACATCATGGGTTTGTAAAAATACATTTTTACATTTATATTTTTATAGTCCCCTGAGGTGAATTAATTCAGTTTGTCTCTGCTTTTCTCCTTGACGTCACTTTCTAGAAGTCATGTCTGTGTTTAAAAGTCTATTAGATATTACAGGAAATACTAAACTAAAATAATCATTAGACTTGTGCTACTAGAGCATCAAATACACATAAAGACCTTATGTTTATTCAATAATAATCCATCACCAATGTGCAGACATGCTATTTGCATTATGAAGTGATGTGGTTTAAAAGGTAAATTTGCATTTAACAGTSTAATTTTATATTATTAGAAAAGGTGTTTGGAGTTTTGTTTAGCAGTCTGTAATAATCCTAAGTGGAAGCAAAATATAAAATTTAAATAGGAAGTCTAACATTTCAAAATATGATACTAGACAGAAACAGGATCATATCTTTGAGCTGARCATGACAGATTTTACTTGCAGGAAATACTCGACAGTGTTGAAGGACTACCCTGCAAAATTCCTAGCAGTAGTGTTTTAAAGCTGCTTCTGATTCTGCACTTTAACCAAAGACTCTCAAAGAACTGCATTTCACATTTGAAGGAGATTCAATCTGACAGTTCAGTTTCAGAGTTTTTAAACCTGTTTAAAATGACATGTTTAGATTTCTCCCTGGTTTCCTGTAGGTACTACCACTCACTTCTGAAGAAGCATGTGGTTCATTACAAACCAGCTATATATTACTAAGCTTGTTATCCTCTCCTCTTCCTCCACCTTTTTTCATTTAAAAATTAAACCCACTTCCTTAAAATTGATGGCATATACCCACTCACGTACAGTCAACTTTAAAAAGCATTTCTTGCACAATATAAAATCTCCTCTTAATTCTGATCTATTCCTCCAACTAATCAAATTTTAGTGAAGTRAACAGATGCAGAATATCTGCAATTAAAACTTTTTACGCCTTCCGAATAGCCCAGGAAATAAACTCTTTTTGTGATACTGGGGGTGTGGTGCAGTAAAACCAATAGTCTGATACAGCACCTCCTGGACAGCCAGAATGGTGTGCTCTGCTAATCCATTCACTACTAATGAACACTAATCCTTGCTGCCTATAGCAAAATCCCCCTCTCTCCAGCAACCGGCAGAATAAATTTGAGAYTAGCCCTGAAGCACAGTTTAGAAGTTGGTAATCTGAATTATTCTAGCCTAGAGACAAAAGAGTATTGCAAACCTCGTTAGCTCTTACAAACAATGAGCCAGCACTTTGGCARTATCTATGGGCTGGGGACATGGAGCAGCATCACCTTCACTGACCAAGCATCCCATACTTCACTGAGCATTGACAGCCTTTTATTGTGAGCCCTATTTATTACTTCTCGCAATATTGACATTTAAAATCATCACTACAACAGCATTACTGAAGCACCTTGACCCAAGCAGTGGGAGATCAACCCCTCCTTTTGATTAATTATCTCCACTGTAGTAATTACTGTCTTTGACACTTCCCACTCACATAATCAGCCTATACAGTTAATATTAATTTTATTCCCTCACTTCTTCACCTCTCCGAAAGAAAATAAAATCCTACATTTTTGTGGACATTTGTTGCTACCATCAGGAAGATCACTAGAACTCCCAGACCAGCCAAAGTGATTCCCGTCTTCTCTGTTCCTTGGACTTACTGCATTGTGTTTGCCCAGTTATCTGACACCACTCATGTCCAAAGGCATTCTTCAGACTCTCTTAACTTCTCACTTTTTTTTTCCAGCTCACACACACCTATGCATGCCAGATCAAATGGCTGTCTTGCTAGGCAAAGTTCCAATCTAAAGAAAATTTATAAAATTTGCATCTGACAAGTTCTATTAAACCACCAGTTTTTTTGTTTGTTTCTTTTGCATTAAGCATAAAACTAATTTCAAATGTTTAGCATTTCCCTGTATCATTTAAAGAAATAATCCTGGTAGAGAAAAWGTTAACCAGCATGCTCTGGCTACACAATACAATGGACCACACAAAAAATTCAAGCAAYTTTAAATTGCAACATTAACCTAGAAATTAACTCCTTCTAGACAATTACCAGCTACCTGCCTATTAAATATGTATTATTTGTTTACATGTATATGCGAAATTCCTTTTTTTATTTTTAATGTTAAAAATTAGCACATCCTGCAGAGCAGCCAAAATAACTCTTCCTATCTGCCTAACACCCACCACAGAAACACAAATAGGCCAATTTGTAAACATTTCTATYTTCCATCCTGAATTCAATCTTCCTGCAATTAACGTTTTCCTCTCCTAGGTGCACAGTTGCCTACCTTTCTGTTAAAATCAGCCACAGCCCTCTTCTGATACAGAAAGTAAAAGACTCTGAACACAACACATTTTAATAATTTAGTAGCAACACTAATTATACATACAATGTTACAAATTCTATATCATTRATACAGAATTATGTATTCCAACAGTATTAAAATATTATTTGTTGATCAGGTTACTGAGCAAAATAAAATAAAAGGAAAACCTTACACTTATTAACAGAAAACCCATTAAAAAGCTCTTTAATTACACCAACACTTAGAACACTGAGTATTTACTGCATGAAGACTTCTCAACAGGCTGCCTTCTCAAAAAGAGCTGTAAGTACCTAGATTCCCAGTTAAATACTCCCTGTTAGCAATATGTCCTTCTCTCCAAGTCCTGACTTATACTGTTTTACTTGAAGCTCGGCAAACTTTTCTGCCCAGCAGTGATTTGAGTCACACAAAGAGGAGCGCTGCATTCAGTGGAGTGGCACAAAGGAGTTAGGTCCCTCAGCGGATCACAAGTACAGACAGGACAAGCATTGACTTTAATATAGAACATGTAACATAAAAACCCTCACTTTTTCACTRTGTGTTTTTTAAAGAATGACTGCAAGGGTTGTTTGTTTGTCTGTTTGTCTTTTTTATTTAAGTAAAAGATGGCCTATCTATCTGACGAAGAATGTGTGGAGGCAGAGGAGAGTGCTACCCTTGGGGAGCAGAAGAGCACTCTGCAAAAGAGGATGCAGAGGAAAATGATACAAAAAATCTCCAAATAAAAATGAACTGGAACCATGTAGGTTTGCAGTACAAATCTCCACGCTCCTGTGTAAATCATTAGCAATCAGCATCATTCTTGTTCAAARTCTCTTACTTGAGCTGTCAGCTATGTATGTTAAACACGTGTGCATGTGTATATGCACACAGAGGTATACACKGCAGTCCTTGAATTGCTTTTGGAGATGGTGCAGTAAATCTAGATTTCTCTCCCATAAAAACCTCTCTTCACACATAAATTGCAACAGACACTTTAAAAAAGGTTGACAAATTTGTTTCTGAATGGAGGTTATTCATACACATCAAAAATACCAGTAATAAAAGCTTCTACTTAACCTTAATGTCATGTAAAATAACTCTACAAGGAGCAAATAAAGGAACTAAATCTGACAGCAAAGGTTATGAGAGAAAAGATGTAGTTTGAGATCCCACAGCAAACGCCCCATGACATGCCAAGGGCTGAAGGAAATACACAAATGACCCTGCAACATGAGACCTTTTGCCCTTTCCAATTCCACCCGAGAGGCATATGCTGCAAAGGAGGAGAGGCCTATTTCAAGCCCTTCCTTCCTTCCTTTTTGAAATCACCACATCCTGGACCACAACTATGTCCCACAGAAGCAGCTAAAAGAAGATGTTAGATAAAACAGTCTTGTTTAGAAACATCAAAAGAACTTGCACTTCTTTTTCAAGGCAAAGCTGACATTKTTCATGACACTAAGCTTACTATCTCTTTTATTAAACCATTGTTTTCTCCCTGATTTTAAATGTCCACAACAGAAATCAAGATAAAGGAGTAAAGTTTAATTCTGCTTCTAACTTCATGTTTTYAAGGTATAATAAAAGAAGTAGCATATCTTCAGGATTTTGAAGGAAAAGCAGTCTGACAGCTATAATTCTGTATTTTTGGGTCTGTTAAACAAAACCATTAACATTTTACATTATTTTTTTCAAAAATAAATATTTGACACATTCCTATAATACCCTGCCTGATAAACTTACATACATTTTTGTATGTATGTATACACACATAAATACATAAAAATTATTTTTACAAGTATACCAAAATATTTAGACTAAATATTAGATTTAATGAAAGCTTCAAAATCAGTGTAAATTTGGACCTCTCTGTGCATGTATATGCAAACACAAACACACATACACACATCCTGACCTCTAATTATCAACAGATGCATTGCCTACACCTCCAAGGGTTCTTAGACCCTTTCTGCCTGACACCCCACATCATCTTTCTCCCTRCAGCATAAAGCAAAAACATCTTTCTGATGAACCACAATTCATCCATTCAAAATGCTAAGCACCATGCACAGGACAGGAAGAATCCATTTCTTTCTCTGAACCTCCTAAGAAGAATTACAGCCTAAAATCGCGGTATCTTTGTCTATGGTTAATCATGAATCATTTGCACAGCATTAGATGTCTACTTCAACACTGCTTCCCAAGTGAGGATGAGCAGCTGCCCTACAGCACCTTGCCCTTCACAATGTACTCACATGTGCCATGCGTGTAAGCTCCTCTGGGAAGCACTGTCCATATCAGGCATGCGCTCTCTGCTTCCCAGGCCTCTGTCGGGATAGAGGAAAGCATTGCCAAAGCCTCACTCAGTCTCCCTGCAACTCAAAGCTAACAGTAGCTGAAAACTTCAAAGGCAGGAATGCAGGTTAATCACCGAATTACAATGAAATGTAATTCAATTAATTACAGTAACAGTAGGGAAAGAAAATGTTTGCTTTGAACATGTGTAAATGTGGATAGTACCATTAATGATTAACAAACCAGCATACTTCAGGCAAATGGGATATCAGTGTTATCCATCAGGACAAGAACCCTTTCACTGACAGGTATGACCTGACTGCTGTAACTGAGCTGCCCCACATAGCTGCTCTGCAGTTTTCAAACACAGCTACAGCTTGAGAGCAGCTGGGAATATCTGGGCTCTGACAGAGCAGACCCTACACTTCCCAGTGGCATTTACATCACCCAGCAGCCAGCAGGTATGTTTAAAGGAGCACAGTGCACAGGCTGCCTGCAGGAGGTCCCTGCCCTGCAGTAAGGAAGGAAAGACAACAGACAGGCAGCTGATCATATCAAGAGGCCATTATCTGGGCGAAGCCTTTGTTAGCTGCAGTGAGAATGAAGATGTTTCCCCTTAGTGGGAATGCAAGTTCACTCCAGAAACTTACAGAAGCTGAGAATAACTGGAGCCTGAGAAGTAAGATTTTGGCTTAAGTGGTGTAGCTCTCTTGGTGTTAGCATTTCTGGAGGAGGGATGTGCCTGTGAGCAGCCTTTTGCTGGCCAGTGCAGCACTGCTTGCAGATACTCCAGAGCTGAGCATACTGGCCAGCTGACACAAGGTCTCACAAAATCTCTACGGTCTTAATGTCAAAGGTTTCACCGGTCCTTACGTGTGGGTCTTAGACTGTAACACCACACATAAACTTTGATATGGCACTGCCATCCACAGAGATTTTGCTATGTCTGCTACAACCTTTCCCAAGCTCCCTCCACTTCCTCACAAGAATTCTTTCAATTGCTGTTTGAGGATTGTGGCATGCACAATGTGCTTTTGTATACCTTGCAAGAGGTCTCTGCTGTAAACTCTGTAAAATGGCTGAAAATATGCCTTGCTCATCTTGTTCATCCACCAGCAGTTCCATACCAGAAATGATCAAAAACTGTATTACTCCTGTTAATGAGGAGATAGTCCAAGACTAAACACAGGTAAGTGAGAATCAGAGACAGTAAAAAGTACATCTCTGAGAACTACATGGAGGCATAATGCCACTTCTGATACTATGACAATGAAAAGGTATGTTTTAATTTTAGCCTGTATTTACAGTGTACTATTAGCAAAATATTTAAGTGTTGAATAGTAAAGAAAAGCCACAAAGAACCAATTTACACAAATTCAGATGCTGAAAAAAAAATTTTGGCATATATAAAACCCAAACATCCTCACAATATCCCACAATTTTGTACTAACAGAGAGAGAAAGAAGAGAATAAAGGAAAAATGAAAGGTAGCATCACCCAAACACAAAGCCTTGTGTGGCCCTGCAAGGAAATGGACTAAGCTTACTTGTGGCACTTCCTTGGATGTAATTGTTGGTTGCACCCCATAATATTTTGTAGAAAGACAGAACACAATAACACCAAAAGTGTAAAGACCAACACAATTCCCAAGCAAGTCAATACAGAAAAGAGCTGTTACAATGAGAATGAAAAGGTCCAAGAATGAAAAAAAGGAAGACGAATATCAAATTGATCCTGCTTTAGCCAACTGATATTTTCAGACTCTTAACCTTATAGGCTTGATAACAATGATTCTGGTATTTAGGAAGAAGTGGAATTGCTAAAATTGAACTAACCAGCAGTGCAGACAGAAATCATTCTACTGGTAAGGTATCAAATGATCCAAAAGAAGCTTAACGAAGTAACACCCCTCAGGTTGATAAATTGTGGCCAACCCCTCATCTATAATTTTGTTTAAAATTCTCCCAGATTGAGTGAGAATAATATTATCTTGAAAAAGGAGATGAAAATATCAGCTAAGACAGTCAGCTAGCAGAAAATGTTGTGTTTGTAGCAGACTACAAATCTGCTCATCTTCAAAAAAACACCCAAATTTCTGAAAGCTTATCTGAAACTCAATTTCTCGCCAATTTTTGCATGTTCATTATAGTAAGACAATGAAGTTATTTTGAAAAAGAAGTACATAGTAGGAAGTGAAAAAGCCCTTACTGTAGATTGAATTTATTATTATGCTTCAGTATAAAACAATGTAAAATAATAAAACTCATTATCAGATGTTTGATTTTAATTACGAGTTTAAGCACAACACAAACACTAACGAATTATATTCCCTTCCATTATAAGTGACCTGTATTTGCTTTCTTTGTTACTGAGCTTTCTAGAAAAAGGTTAGTCTTCTGCTAGCTATACATGAGAGTTGCTTTCTCATATTTCTCAGAAAATAAACTTTATACACTGACAGGTGAAGACTCAAGCATGTACCAGGCTGCCAAATTCAATCAGGCAGAACTATAAGCAGCCTCCCTTCAGGGCTGTTTCTTTGAATTAAAAGTTTGCAGAGGTCAACAACCTTTCTGCCCCAGGTTTYGTTGTAAGCCGAGGAGGTTTTCTACCAGCCTGTCAGCCTACTCAACTGGAAGTTATTAGTGTTCTCTGCTACAAAAGAAACCTAACTCAAGGATTAAACATATTATAGGGTTAACAACTGTCGGGGAATCTCACAAATGAAATTAGCCAATGTGCAAAACCAAAAGAAATCTATCATCAATATCAATTCAAACCACTTAGAGATTGCTAAAACATGCACTGAATTACAGCCCTCAATTTCMACAAAAACATGGCTTGTTTTTAAACTGTATTTAGATGAGGGATGTAATTAGTGGACTAACACAGTTACATTTTATACAAAGTAATTTAAACAGACAATCCACTCACACCTATTACCTGAAAGGTAAGGCCATATTGTCCCTTTTTTCCGTATTCTTACAAACAGAAAAAAAATCACATGTAGCAAACTGAAGAGTGTATTTCTTTTCTTTCTTAAAAGGTTCTTAAAACCTTCAGCAAGAAATAGATTTTCTTAAACCATTCCAGACCTTCCCCTTAAGGAAACTCAATCATGCCTATAATCCATTCTCAAGGAATACCTGTATCTTCCCAAACTAATGATGAATGGCAACCCAGCAGAACATACGGAAAGGGAGAACAGGCAGGCTCTTCTTTGGGCTTTGTGAATAAAACCACTGCTGAAACGGAACGTTACAAACTGGGCCAAAAGAGCTGTTTAAGCACATCATTCCAAGGGAACTTAACTCAGAAATATGCAAAGCTTTCCAAACAGAAAAAGTACTTTTTTTAGTTCTTGTGATTTGAAAAAAAAGAGCACTCTTGTTCAAATCGACAAAACACACCCATTAACTATCATTCCAACTATTCTGGACATGACTGAGAATCAATTTTTCCTAGGAGTACAGGACAGATACTTACACAGCCTCCAGCAAGGACCTCTGCAGGGAATGGAATGGAACCATCTTTCTTAGTAAATTTGTCTCTGACAAAGTCATTAACCTAATAAAGATACAATATATTATACACTATTTTAAGTTATTTTCCTTCTTATTAATATATATCAAGTACATCTGTAGCCATATATATTAGAATGCTTGTAAGTGGTCATCTTTCACACATTTTAGGAAATAAATCCTGTGCACGTTAACAAATAAAAGGATGTCAGGGAGAAAAAAAAAAAAAGATACGTACAGTTAGCTTAATAGCCTTTTCTGGAGCAACACCTATCAGCTGTGGTAACAAGCCTATAGAAACAAAGACATCATAAGGCAACATTATCTTCCTAATAGAGAAATTAGTATTTTACAAGTGCTGTACAGAAATGCCTTTCTGCACARGGGATATCCTCTGAGGTGGATGGCATTTAGGTATGGGATGCTGCTAGAGCACTGCATATTCATACCAGTACAATTTTGGTTTACAATTTCTGTTGAAAATTACAATCAAATGGGTGACCAGATCTGCCTTCCTCGACCAAGTCAAGCCTGATGCTGTTGCTGTACAGAAGGAAAGAAGTTTAAGGGCCAAATATATACCTTGGACATGTCTGCTACATAAAAGTTTGACTTTTTCAGCCCCTTAGCATCATTTTCCTATACASCCTGCAATCACTTTTTAGAATAGAATAGTAACTGTGAGATATACACATGACTATGATAAAAGATCAACTCACTTCTACTTGACTCACTAACCTGAGTTTTCTGAAGACTCAAGTCGGGTAAGGATATAAAGGATTTTCTCTTGCTCAGTTCAACATGGTAACATGAACTTCTTTAAAACCTATTACTAGTAAGTATTTTTATCTCACTAAGAGGAGATATTAGTGGACAGAAACCGATTTTGGCAAAGCCCTTGCTCCTGGAAAATAGCTACTATCAAAATGAATTGTCATTTGACAAGTGCACATATATTTTTCTAGGAACTAATAGGTTTAAAAAAAATCAGTAGATGGCAGTCTTAACTTCCTAACATAACACATTAGAACAATATCTGTTATTCTTAAATCCATTTTCCCCATGGTCATTTTGGCATATGAATAGATCATAAAACCTAAAGAGAGTTGTTTTTACTAGATATGGTCACTTCCTAATGTTATTCTATGGTCATGGAATATAATTTTGTCAAGTGTTTGCCACTTAACTAACAAAAAAACCCCACAGCAACAAAACCATATTGATGCTGCYTTCCACTACTTGCTAAGTATAAAGAAATCATAGCTAAAAATGTTAAAATATTCAAAACTCCCAGAAGTACTCAGCCTGCAGAATTTTTACACTACTTCCTTAAAAGCAAGCTCAGAACAAAGGTACCTTAATAGAAAGTGCAGCAGTTAATATATGCAATGTAGCATTTTCTTCCAACATAGTACTTTCTGTGCGATTTACAGACTTACTATGCTGAGGAAAGGTAGTTATTAAATACAAAGAAAGGTTGACAGTAACAAAAAGAAATCRTGCCCTCCCAGCCTGAATTTCTAATTTACCATGAAAAGATAATCCAATTCTGCAATGCCTACACTTAAAAAACCAAAATCACCAGACAAAACAACACAAGGCAATCCCCCCCACTCCCTTTTTCTATGTAGCTAAACTCATTGGGCACACACATTTGGTGTGCCAGAGAACCTGGGACACTGCATGGTCTCGTGAGGGACCTGAGAAGAAACTTCATTCGTTTTGAAGCTGGATGCCAAAACTCAAAATTGTCTTTACTTTCTTGACCAAAATTTGTAAGTTTATATTTAGAATTATGACATTTCCAGTTTGTGTTCAGTTCTATTTTCTAAACTGCAGTAAACAACTACATTGTACCACTGTGTTACGGGACAGATGTCCTGTTACACTACAATACAATTAGGATAATCCAGCTCAGGAATATAAGAACCCAGGAACAGACAATTCCGTAAGTGTTTCTGCTGTTTTGTTAACATAGTTCCCAGAGACCATCTAAACCTCAAATCTTAGTAACATGCTGACCATTAACTGTAACTTTTTCAGAACAATTACCTGAACTTCTTATCCTAAACAATCTTAAAGACAATTATTAAATAACCTATTAAAAAGTTTAGCAAACTGTCATTCTTTCAAACAAGAAGATTTTTGGCAAGTGTAAAGCACTATTTTTAACTCGTCAATTGAATTATCTTTGATTTCAATGTGTTTGGGGAAGGTTAGAAAACAAAAATAAAAATAACAAATTATTTTAGATGCTGCTGTACAAAAGTAGGCAGGGGGAGCAAGAGATAGAAAACAGTACTGTAGAACAGCACTGAAGAATCATTCTCATAGATGTAACTCAAGGAGTATTTGCTTCTGTGAAAGAGTTAGCATCAAAAACAGAAAAAAAAATTACCAGTAAGACATAATTTACACAGACTGCAAATATTGCACTAACTTGGCACTGACATATTGCTTCCCTTACTTACATGCATAGCAAAATCCTGCAAGACTACAAAACACTCTATAGCCAGAACCCACAGACCTCTGCATGCAAAAACTTCTCAGACTGTCCACAAAGGACACAGTCCAGTGTCTTCACTGACAGAACACTTCACAAAGCAGAACAAAATGCCACAGACATCACATTAAGTAAACGTCTTTGATGYAACTAAAGGAACAGATGTACCAATTAACAACTACCTTGCTGATCCTTAGGAAAACTGTGAGCTTCATAAAGTTATGTGAAATTATAATTAAAAATAGAGAATTCAACTAAGTATCTGTTTCACAGGGTAGGCAAGCATGTACCTTGCACATAAGTCACCTTACCAATGCGATTAAAACACTTTCAGAATCTTCTGGGCTAAAACAAGATATCTAAGACAGGCTTCAGTCTAACTTTAAAAAGCTGAATCCCTAACCTATATTTTAGAGTCTTATGCTTTTTTTTTAAATTACAATTTTCTGAGTTCCACTGTTGATCTTTTAAAGTAAAATAGWGCAACATAATTCAAGAGCAGAATGCAAATTTGTTCACCAGATAAAATTATAAAACAAGTCCCATTACCTGCAAAAGTATGAGGCGTAAGATCTGGCATCCAGTTTACAGGTACATTTGAAAATTATTTTTTTTTGTCTCTCAATAAAAAATATTTGCAGTAAAACAAACCTTTATTCCTCAGATGCTAATCTGCTCCTRATGTTAGATCCCAGCAAAAGCTGCAATCCTCAGTTTATGATGTAACAATTATGTCCTCAACACTAACATCCCAAAAATTAGGTCTTGAAACAACTCAAGCAGCAAAGAGCAAATCAGTAACAACAATGAAAAAAAAAAGCCTAGTTTTTCCCAGCAATTATGATGGAGAGTGCTTAATGGAAGATAAATACTGAGCTCAGAAATGAAATCAAAATTAGACATGATATCAGGCATCCTGGTTTTCCCATAGGAAACTAGCTGTTGAGGTATTAAAATAAAAAAGGTGGCAAAAAATTACAGACTTGATACATATATATTCATTTTTTAAATTCACTTACCTCTGTAAAGACCAAAAAAGCCTTCAAAACGCAAAACCTTTTTAAAGCAGTCAAAGCTGTTTTTATACATCAACTCTCCTACGACTGAACCTGTGGAGCGCTGATTCTGCATTCGAGTTTTCACCAGATCTATGGGATACACTGCAGTAGCACCAACAGCTGCAAGAAAGCATTTGGAGTATTATTTCTGAAATATCAAATATGGAGTAGTATTTCTGAATATTGTATTGTTGATCTAGTATGTATTATTGCAAAGATCATCTACAGCATTTATTGAAACATAAAGACTATGTAAGCTGGTAAGACCTTTGATATATTCAAAGTAAGAAAGAACAACACTGAAGGTTCAGAAAAGWAAATGAAGTACTCTTACATACAACAAGGTATGTAGAACAAAGAACACCAATCTGAATTACCACTAAGGAAATTTGTTACTGGCATAGTTTCAAAGGACTGTGGAGGGATTCTAGAACCCAAAYGATAAGGAAAGAAAGGGAATAGCACAACCAAAATGGTTCCAGCTTCCAAATCTTCACATGTGTAGTCCACCTTAGATGATATCAAGTAGTCTGACAAAACAGTGTTAAATTTACCCGAGGTTGAGAACAGAAAGCAGAAATATCACTCACCTCCAGCAATTGAGCCTAAAGTGAACCTGTAAGCTGACTCAGCTATCTGGAGCCAAACAGGTCTGCCTAATTCGCCAAAAGATTGCTGNAACCTGTAAGCTGACTCAGCTATCTGGAGCCAAACAGGTCTGCCTAATTCGCCAAAAGATTGCTGTGTGAGACAAAAAAAGAAAAAAAAAAAAAAAGCTTGGAAATCTGCACAAGAGAACAAAGGCATCTGTAAATTGTTTTTATAATGTTACAGAAAGAAGTTGATAAAAATTGGTGGCTTTATGTCTAGGAGGAATAAGAAGAAATAATCAGTAGATATTCTATTGTGCCTAATGAATGAAGCCCATTTTTCAAATACTGCTTTTAGAAAATATTCTTCCTTACATATTCGTAGTTGCGCCTAAACCAGCCCACAGGTATTACTGAAACTATAATGCTCAAGAAAAAGGCAGAAACTCAAAACAACTTTGCTATTTTCCATTCTGTTGCCTTTGCATTTGTAAGGCATGGAACTCCCCTTTTGACTCAAGTAAAATTCAGCATCTCAAAAGGAATTCAATATCTCACTGACAAGCTCTATCTGCACAGGACATATTTAAAGATTACACATCCATTAATGCATAGCTTAAATGTGAGATTTCATGTCTTCAAAACAAGAAAAAAGTCAATTATTCCTAAAAGTATTCTCCACAAAACCTTTTTAGGCAGCTGTTAATTTACAGAGCAATGCTGACCTCACTCATTTCAATGACATACACTATTGTAAATGTGTTAGTGTTCTAAAGTCTGCCCAGAAAGTATCTGCAGAGACTCATAACTGTATTATTAGATGGCTATTAGAAACAAGATAACTGATAAACGACATATGCTCACAAATTTGCACTATAAAGTATGAAAGATGAGCCAAATTTTATTCTAAACATAAGTAAGACAATTAAAGAATTAATATCATGCAGTATAACTTCTCTGGGCTATCCAAGGGTCCAAGATATTAACTCTTAAACTCAACAGTAAAGCAGATAGTAAAGTCCATTTTCCAAACACAGACSTGTTTTTCTTAAAAGAACCCTGCATATTGTTAGCAGATGTGCTCCTGACAGCATAGCTGGAATGTCTACCRCCCCCAGCCTTCCACAGGAGGCTTTGCTCTGATGCATATTAGGAATTTTCACAAAGATTACCACACACAGAGTTCACATCTCACTCACCAGGGCTACCCAAGCAAGGAACCACCACAGAAAGACGGTGCCCACCTCAGCACAAGCTACTCTCTTTGGASTGGTGTTACACTGGATGGGCAAAAGCCTGCCTTTATTGCAGAAGGTTGCAATTCATACACACAATGGAGGACAAAAATCTATGAGGTCAAGGTGAGATCRTCACCTTTAAAAATATTTTATACCATTTTTCCACAGAATAAAAAGGTACAGCTAAAACCATTTTCCTCCACAAGATATTCTCCTCCCCCACAATACAGCTCAACAGAGAAGAACAGAGAAATTCTAGGTAGCACCAAAATTACATACTATACATGTGGACCAGCATAAAAAAGCATAAATCCAATGTACTGCTTTTACAAACAACAGAAGCAATAAATCCAAAGAATATCCTCATTATTGTAAAACCACTATGATTTCCTACTAAAAAAAAAACCCACACAAAAAYSCCCAAACGAAAATAAAGACAAAATAATCAGAAAAAAATATAAAATTCAGGTATTTCTTTTGATTCATGTAAATAAAAGACACATGCAGTAATATACCCCAAAARGCCTTAGAAGCAGAACTAGTTCTTCATTTCACAGAAATTTTCTCCTAGTTTAGCACACCTGCTGCCTTTCAGCTGTTTTAAGATTATTCTTTTTTCTCTAAGCTTCACACGGTTTTCATCAAAATCCAATCATTGCATTTAGACATTAATCTTAGTGAATGCGCCACTGAATGTTAAAAATCAAATTCTTTCTGAAGAAAATGTCATTTTTATATTATTAAATAAGTGTTCATAAAGTTTTCAGTTTACTTGTGTGTTCAGATGGATATGTAAATGAATGTAATTAATGCTATAGCTTTCATGTCATGAATATTTATAAAGGGAAAATTACTGTAGCTGTCATCCTCATAGGATATTCAGCTGCTAAGCTTTAAAAAAATCTTACACAATGAAAAATAATTGACAAAAAAGTAAACATGGTTGAAAGCAGGCTAATTTTCATTTCTACCAAATCTACATAGAATGATTTTATGTAAAAATCTAGATTTTTTTCTTTACAAAGGGATTTTTAAATCATATAAAACTGATTACAGAATTGGTTTCAATTCCCAGGGACAGCTGGACCGCAGTGGGATGGTATTTACTCTTCATGAACTGGTATCTTTCATTTTGTCTATACACTTAACTTACTGTTAATATAGGGTTCACTTAGGATAAGGTCTAACCAAAGACTGTTAAACTAAACAAAATGAAATTACTTTGCTTTCTGGTGGCTGGTTTTAACACAGAATGTAGAATAAGATGCAAATATAATGTATTACTTCAAGAGTATGAAAAGAATATATTCTGTTCTAGTAGTGAGTGAAACTTTTATCAATGAGTTCATTTTAAAAGAGTACCAAGCTACAAAGGCAGTTCTGAAAAGTGAAATAAGTCAGTATTTTTTCTACTCAGAAAGGTGAGTACTAAGACACTGAATAAAACCAAAGCTGCCTGTGGACTGGCATTACAAAACTTCATTGAAAGTATTTATTAGCCTAGATAAACATTTCTGSGTCATTCCATTCCATCATTTTTGTCGTCAGGAATCCATAGGAACACTGTTACCACTAAGTAGGTTTTGGACATGTATTGGCTCAGATATGTCTAATTACYTAAGGACAACCAAGGGCAAGAGAGCAGTAAAATCAAGAATAGAGTGGAGCTCACTATGTTTCAGAGAATCAAATTATCAAAATCAGCTCTAATAACAGTAACTAAAACAACATTAAGTGAAACACCTGCATAAGGTTTGGTCCTAAATCTTTAGTTTTTACAGCTGTAAAATGAGCCATCAAAGTAAGAAACCATTTATATTCAACATCCAACTGCACAGCCTGGAACTCCTATGCTGTACTTCACACGTGGATGTTTACTAAGGAAACTATGATAAAAGCAAAAACAGCAAACATAAACTTAAAGCTGGTGAAATAAAGAATTGATGTTCTACTACAGTATTTTTCATCTTCTAATTCTACCCTTTTCAAGAATACATTCAAGAATATATTTCAAGTTCGTCTCTACTGTCTAGATCAGATAGCCAACAAGTACATTAAAACTCAATTATCATTTTAGATAAATGGGTAAGCCAATAATTTCATCCTGTTTTTCAAAAAAGAACAAGTTTATAAGTTTTGCATTCAACATTCATATTTTTTACTATCTTTATTGAGTTTGTGTGGCAAAGTTGGGTGTGGGGGACACAGGGGTGGCTTCTGTATGAGGCTGCTAGAAGCTTCCCYCATGTCCAACAGAGCCAATGCCAGCCAGCTCCAGGACAGACCCACCACTGGCCAAGGCCAAGTTCATCAGTGGCAGTGGCAGCACCTCTGGAATAGTCTATTTATGAAAGATGGGGAAAACCTCTGAGCAATGGCAGCTGGAGAGAGGAGTGAGAACTCCAGAACATGTAAGAGAAACAACTGTGCAGGTGCTCTTTACAACGGTCAGTGAATGAGCAGGASGAGATGCTCCAGGCACTGGAGTAGAGATTTCCCTGGAACCCGTGGTGCAGACCATGGTGCAACTGCAGTGCCCCTGCAGCCCATGATGGTGCACAGTGGAGCAGAGATCCACCTGCAGCCACTGTAGGACCCCACACAGGAACAGGTGGAGGCTGCGACCCCAAGGAGGCTGCGACCACATGTGAATCTATTCCTGAAAGACTGCACCATGTGGAAGGGACCCACACTGGAGGAGCTCAGGAAGAACTGCAGCCCACAGGAAGGACTCATGTTGGAGAAGTTCATGGAGGGCTGTGTCCTGTGAAAAGCCTTTTCAGGGGTGAACAAGTCTATTCACTTAAGGAATCCAAGGATCCATATATGCTCATATCTAAACAGGCCATTCTTCAACATGAYACCTCCTACTTTGTTTAGACACATACAGCCTGCCCCATTTCTATCCTTACAGCAATGCACACAGCATGCTTCACTTGTCAGGAACCTGTTTGAAGTGCATTATTATTACTTTTCATTTGCAAGTACATGCAAACATTCACTCAATTTCAATTATTTTTTTCTTCTACTCACCTGCCTCTGGAGTTCTGCCAGGTTGTAAGGTAATGCACCTTCAGCTAGTGGTGCTATTCTCTCAATGTCTGCCAAAGTTAAGCGCCTTTACACSAGGAAGAGAAAAGCAAACTACAGTTAGATAAAGCATCAAACGTATTCAGCACAGTATTCCTGGCCACACCMAACCAAGTACATCTTGGTTTAAAAAAAGACACTCATCATGTCTGAATGCACACCTAAAAAGTCTGCTACACTGCATTAAAGAATGCTCGGAAATGAAGGAAGCACAGATTATTCAGAAGAGAGTTCTTCATTACTAGTAATAARGACTTTAATACACAAATTAAACTATTTCTAGCTACTCCTATGTAAGACTTTGCATGCATTAAAGATTCATGCAAAACATCAACCAGTGTATTGTAGCCTTCTGGGAGTACTGTATTTTGTTATTTCATATGTATACCTATAACACAACAATCAATAATTGCGCTTGATATTCACAATTCACCTACAAAACCCATGTACACAACAAAATCAGTTTACATTGAATAAATTACTGTAACAAAACATAATGGAACACTCAATCTTTTAAAATTAAGACAAAAATAAGTAATCACAGGAAACACAAAATTATGATTGCAAAATGATAAAATTCATGGTTATGTTACCCAGTAACACTGTATAAGTCTGTAAGTTGGTAGAGAATATCTATTTCCAGCGGTGTAACTTGTCCAAAGTGAATTGCAGAGTGTGTAAATTCCTCTGGAGTTAAATGGGAAAGAGAAATGCAACAATTGTGTTAGTCATCAGATTTCCTCTTTGAATCCTTACAAATAACTTTAGTATCATAAAAATGAAGTCTATCACCAAGAAGCAAAATTCATAATACAWAGGGAAAAGATATCTCTAGAACATGTATCCTGAAACAGGCCTTTCCAACACAGACCAAGTCTGACTCCACAACTCTAATTTATGGTAAGAATTCACCAAAGACAATAAAAATCCTCAAATYGGCAAGCTTAATAAAATGAACCCCACAATTTGTGATTCTTGCTTCTGAAGTTCTGCAAAACAGAACAGAATAATTTTCCATTATTCACAGCTTTAAGGACAACTGACTCATCTATGCCCACCATGTCCAGACTTCTTCCTCTGCTAGCTCTGAAAGATCCCAAGCTTAGGTATTCATCTGGCCAAATTACACAACACGTTCATGACCTAACTGGCAAGCTGCAGTTGACAGGTCTGAGCAGTGAAAACACAGCAGCCTTTTTTCTCAAYACAAATCCAAGCAAGATGTTTTTATGTATCTGTACCAAAAAAACATTGCCAGACAATTTGTTAGCACAATTTGGAGGATGAGAACAGGCATTTTATGCTTTCCATTAGGGACAAATATGCAGAGCATAAGAATAAAAGCCAAACAAAAAGGAAGAAAAAAAGAACTTGGCATGCTTTTACCACACCATGATTTGGCTGGTCCCATCCATATACGTAGTAAAATTGATGATTAAATCTGTCATAAAATAGCTACTACAGCACTCTGCTTATGCCTGCCACAAGACTGAAATGTGGCAACCTTTTACATGCACAGGGATTTATTAAGTACTAACTGGCATAATCTATATATAAAATCACTCAGATTTTCCAACTTTACCCATTCTACCACATTCCCTGGGAACTTCCTATTTCCAAGCAACAATGCATCTCCTTCAAGGAGTTGTAAAATCCTCAATATTATACTGACTTGCAGTTACTCATTCAAATCAGTAAAGCCAACACAACTGCCACAATCTTCTCCTTAATGACCTAACTGAAAATACTTACTAATCTGTGAGGATGAAAATCACCTAAAATCAGCTAAAAAAACACCCTCCCAGTGGCCCTAATCTCACATACTATTGCAGCTTCTCACTTGCCTTAAACCATATGCAACACCAATTACCAAATGGAAAGAATTTAAAAATTAATAAAATGTAGGAAATACACCTTACCTTTTGTGACTTCAACATCTCTTCTTGAACCTGCTATATTACTATATATCTTCCTAACAAGATCCATATTATTCAAAAGGGCATTAAATGCATTGAAAAAGGAGAAGCTGACCTGATGTGAAACAGTTCCACCAGCTACCTTTAAAAATCAAATGAATACAGTTAAGTACTTTAAGCGCTTTTACAACATCTTATTACAATTACAGAAACATCTATTTGAGCAAATTATGAAAGAATTACAGATATTTTTCTATTCCTGTCATTTTAAGATACTTTTAATAGAAACACGAGGGAAGAATTATTAGACAGGATACTATTTTTGTGGTAAAGACTGAACACTAGGAAACGATTAGGAAATAATCACATAAGTAGATTATTATTCAATTTATCTGATAGACACACTAAAAGTGTCACTGAATAATTTTCTAAAAGAGAAATGCATGCAAGTGCAAATGCCTACTTCTTGCATCACATACATCAATGACCATTAACTTCAAAGTTTAAAGTTAGTAGATACTATAAATTTTATGGAAGACAGTATGCCTTATAAATAAGGCAAGGCAAGATTTATAGGTAAGATATTAAGATAAAAGTTATTTATCTTTTATATAAATTTCATTCTTATGTAATTTTCATATTACATACTTTCAGATTATAACTTGTATGTCATTACTTTACCTACAGATCTTGCCAGACTACCAGAGCTGTAACCATTCTACCTCTAGAATCTACATACTGATTTTCCAAATTCTGATCTGAAAAAGAAAAGAATTCAAGAGTATATAAAAGGACAACATTGTAAGTAGTCTCCAGCTCCTGAGATGTCATATATTCAAATACAAAAACTGGATGCTTTTATCCTAAATTACTTCTGTTGGATTTGATGACTTTAAGAGTCTTTTCCAGAACGGTTCTACAATTCTGTGATTCCTTCTGTGCCAAGTAGTTTGCCCTGCTCCAGTGGAAAGTATAGTAGACTAACTCAAACTGCTTCCAGTGGCATTTTAAACATGTCAACCAGACTGCCAACCTTTTACTACTGCAGCCAAGGAATGCTTCCATGTTTCACCCTGCCCACTCTATTATGAAGCTGATAATCTCTAGCACCAAGGCTGTGAGTAATAAACAGGTAGAAGACAAAGTGGGAGAGAAGCAGTGTCATTTTAAAACGTTACAGCTATTAAACACTGAATTCAAGGGKTTTTTAACACTTACTGAAACTAAATTTTCTTCCACAAATGGAGTTAGCATATGGGAGCGAATGGTAACCATGATCTCATTGAAATCCAGCCCAGTTATCAAACCACTTTTATTTTTGTCCTTCAATGCAAAGGCTTGTCTTGCATGTTCAGACTGCAGCTCCTAGAATGAATATTCAGAGATAGCAGATTARAAGCAAATTCTCTAACTCACTCTTCACAAAACAATCACCAATTTCATATTTTTATGCTCCAATAGGTGTGAGCATATAGACAACAGCATAACTACAGTTGAAACTTCAAGGCCAGCTCAACTAAAACAGGAAGTCTGCATACTGATCCTATCCACAGATTCATTCCTCTGTCAAAGAAAAACCTCAATTCAACTGTAAGGAAGTGTGCACTTTTACTAAATGATTTGAGAAATTAACTTTGCATACCCATGTCTTGCCTGCTGTCTATTCCTTAATTAAATACTTACCTGCCAGAAAAACCTCTGATACTGATATTGAAGATGCAAAGGGAGTTGATCTCTTACATACCCAACATGAACTATGACTGGGTTATTATATACTAATTCATTGGGAAGTACTTGAAAATAAACAGGAGTACAGTAAAAATTATACAATATAGATTTAGACTGCCCGAAACAGCTATCTCCCATAATGTCAGAAATGGTCACTCATTTCAGACAATTTAAAACTTCTATACACACTGTCAAAACCTTCATACAAAGGTCACTGTGGAAACCTAACCTCAGGATAATAATGATAGTTGTAAATTCTATGTCCAGAAAAARTTGTTTCCTTCTATTCAAGCAAACAATAAAACACATTCAGCTGTCATTCAGACCTCYAGAAACTGCTAAAAACCACCCATATTCTGAAAGACAGTAAGAAGAGGGCAAACCATCTACCTTATGTCACCTTTACAGTAATTTCTAAACTCTCATAACCTCATGATCAAGGTTTTCTATATCAGTTTACAACGAGACTGCTCTGACCCAAGTCCCAAACTCCAAAAGATGGTGTTAGACCAAATGAGAAAAACAATTTTATCTAAAAAGAGGGATAACAATATCCAATTTGCGTACATAGCAAAATTATTGCAACCCATACTAGCCTTTCCTACTAAAGGTTTTTATTATATGACGACAGTGAGRTTACTGTATCTTACATGCCAGTATTTTGGAAAAATAAACATAAAACCAGAACAGGTATTAATCACTTCGTTCTGAGTTTCCAACAAACCATTTTGGAAGTAGGTGCCAGGAGGGCCATGAAAAACACACAAGACTGGAGTGCGTCTGCTATGAGAAAAGGCTGAAAATTGGAGCTGTTCAGCCTGGAGWAGAAAAGAAAACACAAGTCTCCTGGGAGACCTTACCGCAACTTTTCAATACTTACAGGGGGCTTATAAGAAAGATGGTGACTGACAGACTTTCTAGTAGGGCCTGCTGTGATAGGACAAGGGGTAACGATTTTAAACCAAMTTAGGGTTGTAAAGCACTGGAACAGGTTGCCCATAGAGGTGGTAGATGCTTTAATCCTAGAAACACTCAAGGTCAAGTTGAACAGAGCTCTGAGCAACCTGATCTTGTCAAAGACATCCCTGTGGATTGCAGGGGGGTTGGACTAAATGTCCTTTAAAGGCCCTTACAGCCCAAAATATTCTACGATACAATGACATATTTTTATCCTGGACAATAATTACAGATTATGTCAAAGCACATCTATCACTTCCTGCTTTTAAGACTGTACTTACAAAAGTTTTCTCGCAACAAAGGCAGCTCTAGATGGGCAAAATCAATTTTTCTTCATTTCTACTAGATGGGTAATTGTAAATTACATCATGAGGTGACTATTGTATGTTAATTTATGGAAATCGTGCAATTACCAACAATTCTGTGAACTTCCATRGATCACAATGTAAATTTCTCCTGCTCTGCTTTTTCTCCACCCTTTATAGACAACATTTTCCTTTCCTTCCTTCTAGTATAATGTTCAATTCATAGTATGTTTCAACTGTAACTTTTTGGCTTAGCAGAAAGTGCAGTTCAACAAGTGAAATTCTTCAAAGCCCAATCCCTGGAGGGTAGTGAAGCAACATCTCAGGAAATCAGATGTACCTCCTGTAAGCTGGCTACATTTGAGACCAAACACTCAGTATACGTGTGGTAGCATGCATGCCAGTGAGAGAAAAAAAAGTTTTAAGTATTAGGATAATGTTTATAAAACTAAAAGAAATGCTACAGAAGCTAAAGTCTCTGCATGGGAGGTTTTATGGTCAGTAACAACTGGCTATATTGATGATGCTCTTTTTCTTCTGGTAGAGTTTAGTTTTGCTACTAAATTCCTATGACAGAAAAGGCAGACCCTCAACCCAATTTAACAACAATCAGTCAAATGGTTAATTTCACAAACAGTATGTTTTGTCCCATTCTTTTAAAGGATGGCATTGAAGTTAAAGCACAATGAGTAGACACTACTTACATAACCAGTATGGAGAAATAACAGTTCATCATTAACTGTCAGGATTAGTATCAGATAAGGATTATCACTACCAGAATAAGCTCAAAATTTATAATGGTATTAGTGAGTTATTAAAAGTTAAATGAACTTCAGTTCCAACTTCGGAACAAAATTAATAACTGACCTGAAGAAACTGAGTGAACTCTGAATAGTTAAGATGCTTCTTCCTGTTATGTCCAAAATGCAGTCGAATAAACTCACAGTCCCAGTTGAACGGGATTTGAAGATGAATAAGAGTTTGTTCAAATATTTCTTTGACATTTGCTTTGGGGAGGGAAAAACAACAAGTGAGCCTTGGGGTACAGTAAATCTACAAACATTCCAGTTAGGATATAAACAAATTATGATTTCAGCAGCTGTTTAAGGTGTTTTAGCTTATTAAGAATAATTGCTAACCGAACCTTTACAGACCTGTAAAAGAAACATTTGAGACACAACACGATACTTCTTGTATTATTGCATAAAACTGGAGTGTTTTATTTAGTTTTAATTAAGAAGCAATTTCCCTCATACATGACAAATAAAAGCTATTTTGTATTCTGATATAAAAATCAATAGTGGTTCTCTGTCTCTGCCAGCAGTCAAATTAAGCCCTTTATCAAGAGCACGAATACCTGCACTACAATCTCATGCAATATTTGTCATACTAAGTATGGTTTGATTGAAACTTGATTATTACAATCACACTGTCTGAATATGGCTATTGAAGATAGGTATAAGAAATGACATCTAAAACATATCATTAACTCAGCAGAAAGCACGTTATTAGATGCTTTTGATAAGGCCTTAGCACAAAAATCAAATCCYATAAAACATAATTGGTAGTCTCAGTTATTAAAATGTTTTAAGGTAAGTGAAGATAGAGATGTCCTCTTTTAAATGAAGAAAAAACCTGCCATTTTAGATTATKAAATTCTCCACATGTATACTGCACAACTGAAATCTTAATGCTAAACATATTATCTGTACTCAGTCAAAAACCTCATCTAAAAACTGGCCTGCATTATTCATACACAGCATTGCCATGCTGCAAAACAAGCCTGCTTTCTGTGCAGATTATCAAACACATGAACTGTGTAA
This sequence comes from Malurus melanocephalus, assembly GCF_030028575.1. Classification (NCBI taxonomy): domain Eukaryota; kingdom Metazoa; phylum Chordata; class Aves; order Passeriformes; family Maluridae; genus Malurus; species Malurus melanocephalus. Next base: position 496,496 of record NW_026623622.1, read on the forward strand.
CAGGACATTTACCCATASCACATGCACACTTTTCAAAATTTCCCTCACAGTCCCTGAAATGGTTTATCAACCTAGAATTTGCCAACAATCAAAATAAAAGGTGGCATACAGTTTAAATTTAAAACAAAATATTTTAGCTGATAACACACCCTTCTTTCATACGTTTAAACAGTTTTGCTAAAAGACAAAATGCAATGAGAAGCACCTTAATTATCACTTGATAACTCTATCAAGACCTATTTACTTGAAGAAAATGTATTGCTTTCTCTGYGCTAGAGACCTACTTGATTCATTCATTGTTTCAATTCTACAGTCTTTCTACTAGTTCTAGGTCAAATCTAGGCAAACCACTATATGGTTTTATCTTTTCCACGAGGAAAGGAAGGGGAATGTCAGGAACAGGGGCATACAAGGTAGGATTCTTTGGCTAGATCACCTCCTTCAGTTAGACTGAGATTACATGTTCAAAGGGCAGATTATGGCTAGTGATTTAACCCTCATGAAACAGTCAAACATAAGAGTACAGTCAAACATGAGAGTACAGTCAAAAGCTGACAATTTAAACCACTCTCCCCGGCAAGGTAGACCGAAGGACTTATTAGGGCCAACAAGAAACCTAAAAAACTGTTCTGACTATTTCTAACTGTCTACTCACCAGTATCAATATGCAGTGTGAGGGTTAAGAAAAAAAGTGAGAAAGCACCAAACGCACAGTGCTATTTTATTTTGCCTTAMTTCCTTTTAAAGTTCTGTCTGCACTAGATTTATTCATTGTTGTTGGAGATCAAGGAATCAAGATATGTACATTTAAAATCTACCACTAATTCACTGCAGCTTCTGGCCAAGCTACCTAGAGTCTCYGTGTACTACAAACACAAACAGGTCAGTGCAGCTCACCATGGAGCCTGCAAAATGGCAAAGAACTGTGAACAGAGCACAAACAAGGCCTGCTTCATTGGACTTGGCTACTGATATTCTAACAGGGCGCCAAACGGCTTCTACTTACGTSTATGTAAAACTGACTTCTAAAACACACTGAGCACCCCTAATGAAAACTTAGAAAAGAATGTGCTGAAGGAGCCAGAAATATTTTCACTTGTTTCCACTAATTGCTTCTCTTAACCTTGGAGAAAAGCAAAAAAAAATTCTCACTTCTTCCTTTAAAAATTTTATATTCTTATCCATGTTCATCGAGACAGATTTTTCACTTGTTTTTAGTGAGACTTAAGCCCCTGGTGTTTTCATAACTCTCAGATATTTAGCTGTATACTATGTAAAAAACCAAGAATCCATTTCCTACACTTCATTTTTTTCTTCATAAAAACATTTACAGCTACCCATCAACATACCACCTGTCAAGGTTCYTCAGCACTGAAAAGTAACAGTTAAATCAATTAAATTTTCATTCAATAGTGCAGTGTATTGGTATTTGATTACAGAAAAGGCTAACCAGCTTTAATAAATTATATCCAAACTAGCCTTCTAGTTGCTTCTCTGAAAACTGAGGTGCCTATCCATTTATCTTTTCCAGGCCATCTCTCACACACAGTGTAGTCTGCATATATTACAATAGTCTGGGTTTCAAGATATGCTCCCATATATAACGCTTAATTAATTCCATGTTGGCTTTGTTTATGAAACCCTTGGGGTACAGAGGCAAAACTGCRCACTTGTTCCGAAAAATCACTGAACCACAGAATGGTTTGGGTTGGAAGGAACCCCAAAGAGGATCTAATTCCAAGCCCCCTGACATGGGCAGGAACACCTTCCACTACACCAGATTGCTCAGAGCTCCTTTAAACCTGACCTTGAGCATTTCCAGGGATGGCACATCCACAACTTCACTGGGCAACATGTGCCAGTGCCTCATCACCCTCACAGTAAAGTAACTGACCCAGTTAAACCCATGGAAACGCTAAATACAATATTCCAAAGCCACCTGAGATTCTCAAACACCTATGATTAYGTGCTAAAATTTACTATGTCTATCCAAGAGCAGGAGTGCTTTCTTCACAACATATCAACATCATCTTTATAATCTAATTTTGTTTGCTCTTCAATTATATTAACAGAAATAGCCATCACCACAGCAAACAACTTGTGTGACGAGAAGCAGCAAACATCCAATCATATTTCAGAAATTATACACAATGTGATTATCACCTATACTTTCACTATTCTGAATCATGATCAAACGTTTAATTTTTAGTATTTTTTTTCACAGCAGAAGCAAAGCACTGACAACAAAGAAAAAAGGCAACATTAAGGTACAGATGCTGGCTTGGCGTTTTTTGGTTTGTTTTTTTTTTTTTAAATCTCCCTCAGCCAAAACCTAGTAATGCTTCTAAATTAAGATAAACTACAAGTGTTTCGAATTTCCAACAGAGCTATTCTGCAGGGGGCAAACAGCAAATTATTTTTCAAGCCTTTCATTTTAGTATGACATTTTACAGAATGCATTCATTGTCCCTGTCAATACATGTTGCTCATTTACTAATGTCTTCTACTCTTTGCTCACCTTTCTGCAGTGGMATTCTTTCCTACTGAGCTGATAACTTTTCCAGGCTTACAGTAATGCATTTTCTTCTCAGACACGCATACAAGTCAGCAGCCTGATGACATACTCAACTTACCATCAGCCCCAGGAACAATAAACCTACTACTCTAGTGTACCAGTACATTACCTCTGAGGCGACACACATTCTCTCAAGATTGCTTCAGAATTTCCCCACCCAATCATTTAAAATAAATTTCAGGTGCCTGGAGCAGCTATCTGCAGGCAGCACACACATGACTGGCTCAACTTCCATCAAACACTGTTACCTATTGGGCTCAGAAAAATGATACAAAAAGCCCAAGATTCCAGGCAATAATCAATTTCATATAAGGAGGACAAATACTTATAAATAATAACACTATGATGTCCTGTTGGTGGCCCATTGTGGGGATGAGCTCAATATTCCAAGGAAACCTTGAGGCAGCACCTATTATTTATTTTGACTTATCAGCTCCCCAAGAAGCAGCATGGAGAGCTCATACAATTCAAGCACCATCAACCTGTTAACCGAGTTTGCCATTCCCTCACACCAGCAATGAAAAAGCAATCACACTTGTTAGGGACACAGAAATATAAAGGTGGTAAGTTTTAAGCAGCACCATAAGTATGATAAAGCATTGCTGTTTAACAGAGTTGTTTTGTGTGTTTTAAATCTGTCCACTCAGCAATCTACTGTCCAATCTGTGTATATGTGATGGCTAACTGACATAATGCATTTTAACGTTTATATGTTCTATTTTTCACTTTCTGATAACAGCATATTTTCACCTCGATGCATAAGGAACAACAGTTAAAGACAGAAAGACTTTCCTGTAGCACCTAATGCTGCAGAAATGTATTGAGCAACCCACACATAATACAATTACTTTTACGTGAGAAAGTGAGAAAGCTAAACTGGAAATAGTTACATTTTATTTTTACTCTTACTTTAAAAGGATTAGTGATTCTATTGAAAGATGAATGACAGCCATAATAAAAACTGTCAATACATATAATTTTGACATTAAGTTCTCCTTTTCTGTTCCCTTTTGTTGAACCTTTTGTGGTTTTGAAAAAAAAATTATTATTTATTATTTTTGTTGTTGTTGTTATTATTATTAGGAGGGGTTGTTCACAAGTAYTTAAAACTGTAGGGGAGAAAGGAAAAAATAGGAAAAAAGGAAGTCCTAACAGTAATGTTTCATAYGTCATCTGCATGTGTTAAGCAAAAGACACTTTGAAAACAGGCAATTAATGTAAGGTTACCATGAGTCCAAAAAAAATAGCAGTTCTGGTTTATAGCACACTTGATGAAAACATGGATTTTTTTCCTCGTATCTTCAAGTCTATAGTTGTGTAATTATGAGTCTTTCTTTGTTTACATTTTAAATMGTTTCCAGTCTTTATGGTTGCCAATAATATTTTAGGAAGCAGAACTTTGAAGATTATATCCAAATCCTAACATTTTCAATCCACCTGCCATTTTAGAAATGATGAATGGGTGAGTACCAGAAGTGATCCCTGTTTCCTGAAAAGTAATACTCGTAAGGCACTAACATATATTCAACTCGTTTCTCTTGGTCTTGCTCATCTTCTTCCAGTGTTCTGAAACTCTATGTCCTGATTAAGGGAAAGCTGAACTTTCTCTCACAGATTAAAACTTAATTAAGACTGGGCAAAACTTCAGTATCCCTGTATGTTCAAATTTGGACACTATTAAATTGATATTCAGTCTTGCAGTTCACCAACACTGTACAATTTTCACACAGTAGCATTTTGAGGCATCTGACTGCATTTCTCCCCCAATGCCTTTGAAGAAGATGCTGTTACACTCTGCAAAATATTTGTAATTAGATTTTGAGTGCAGTAGTATGTTTTTAAACCCTCAAGTTCCATTCCATAAATATTTACCAATTATCTCCAAAATAATTCTGAATACAGAGTCATGAGCATATTTTAGCTCTATGTTTCTATCCATACCAGCACGTGTATTTAACTGAAAAAGGATCTCTGAAACTCTCTCGCTCATCAGAGAACGGCTTTCTTTGTGGTGACTCTACAAGGAAGAACAGCTGGAAAAATGCCTTGGAATTGTATATTCCAATTAAACTTGATGCAATCCAGATCATCGCATGGTGTGCCAAATTACAAAGAATCCTTACACTTCCAGTTGGACTACCTAATTTTCAGAAGAGTTGCACAAGAAATCACAGACTTCACCTTTTAAACACAGTAAGGATTATCTGCTTTAACATGTGCAAAAACAAGCAGACTTCAGGTTTGTTTTAACCTGAATTGAGCTTGAAAGACCTGCACAGAACAAAAATAAAAATAATCCTCCTTAGAACAGTAGCATTAATTTTAGGGAGTGTTTTTAAATATTTCACTCATGTTAAGTAACATAGTCARTTACATCCCATGATCAAAAGAGCAAAGGGCTCATCAGTCTTCTCTGGCTACAGAGACAACAACCTGAAAAAAAAAAATCACTTGTCTTCATCAGCTGTAGCTTTCGCATTTAACTCTTTTATGGATAATGCAGTATTGCAAGGGCTAACACATTTTAAATAAAATATTCAGCTAAGAAACATATATGAAGATGTAGAAGCACTTATCAGGAATAAATGCTTTTTCTCTATTTCTCCATGATTAAAAAGTCATTTGAACAAATGAGTTATTAAAACAGTAATTTCACTGCTTTCTATTCACCAAGCTGACACGAAGTCCAGTGCAGCTGAAACAAGCAGAGAGTACTGAGCACACTGTACAGTTTGCTCAAGCAAAGTAGGTCCAGTTTCATATTCTTGAAATGGACCTACCTTACACAGAATACCAACTACACACTTATGGCAGTCATTCATACAGGATTTCATTATGTCCAAAACTCCTGGAAAAGTGTCCCAAAGCAGTAAGAAAGTAGTAGATGCCATTAAAGTGACAGAAGGATTCATGTTTCAATAATTCCAACTAAAGTATGATATTGCAGATATTATCTTAGCATAGCACAGCTGAAAAGTATTTCTACAAAATAGTTTCTAACGTCTTCTTCYAAGACAGTTTTTTCGTGATACAACTTAATTGTTTCATCACTGGAGAGTAGGAAGCTAAGTATTTTAAGACACAAGTAGCAGACTGAGGCTCAAGAGGACTGCAAAATGCTGAATTGCTTGAGAATGCTTCAAAATCATGTCAGTAAATAAATCCTAAACACATGTGAACCCAAGAGCAACTTGCTTTCAAACACAGAGACAGTTTTAAGACTCAATAAGCACATTTAACTTCTTCCAGATAACTGAAAATTTGAGTAGATAAGAATATTTTTGAGAACATGTTATCTTACACAAGGCCAGTGTTGGTTCAAGTTACTGGTCTAACAGACCCAAGTTGATTCTGTTCCTTGCTTTGGATGCACAGTGCAGAAAATCCTCAGCAAATCCACGTTGCTTCTGGCAAGACTTACTGGTTTGAGTTAGCTTTGGCATCAATGCAATCACATCCACAGAGCGTTTCATCTATACCGGAAAATCTTGACTCATGTTTGCTCTCATAACCAACATGGCTTACCTGCAGACTGGATATATTACAGAGTCTATAGAAGACCCGACCTCATCGTGATTCTCACACCAATTGGCTAAAGTTACTCAACTTCAGTATATTTCTAATAATTTATGAAAACTTTTAACTTTAAAACTTATGTTTCTATATTGTCCTGTTTTTACATGAAACTAAACTCTGTGCTTTTCTGCTTATGTAATATGAAAATGAAGACTGCAGGTCTCATTTACTGTCTCCAACAGCCACAAGACTGACTTGAAAACTGACGGCAGGGTTACCAGATTCTCAAGATGTCATGTACTATCATTCACATTTTTCACACATGTATTAATTTGTATGACTCGCATATGAAGGAAAAGTAAGTAGCCCATGTTATGAACAAGCAAACAAAGACAAAAAAGCAGCAGTAAGTGCGGGAACTGCAGCACAAAAAATATATCATGTTATGTTAACAAAATAATGTTAAATATAGTTATAATYGCAATAGAATTTTGTAAGAAAACAAGAAACCAATAGTGAATTTAAAATTCTCTCGAGATTTTCCTATTCAAGATTTATCAGCCTTATAGAAAAAACAGCAAGAAAGATACAGAAAAAATACACATTTCTGTTTTACAGTTTCTTGTTTGTGTTTTCTTTTAGACTTTAATTACAAGCTCATAAAAATAAGAATCCTCAGTCTGATTGAGGAATCTGTATATCTGAAATGGCTTTTTGTTCAATTATGGAACCAGCTATTTCAAGTGTGTTCATGATAGCTACCAAGTTCAAACGCCCATTTTGTAAGATGATTAAACAAACCATCGTTAACACTGTCACACTGATTGTAGTAGTTTGTCCAATTTCTAATGACTGCATTTACTGACTTCATCTTTATTTAAATTCTAAAAGATTTTCTTTTCAAGATGTTGTGCATCCAAATTGCTTAGTATCTGATTCTCCAGTTAACAATGTAATTTAACAGGCATCATAAGTCAAACAGTTTGTTTCCATAAAAAGACCTTTGCTTTTTTTTCCCCAACAAGTTACAACAATCTCAATAAGAATGAAATAGTACAAACAGCAAGTGGTTACAAATCCAAGCATAGTTTRTATTTTCTTTATTGAGCACTTTATTCTTTTGGATAGAAATAACATTTAATTCTCATTCCATTTTATTAAAATTCTTACCATTGATTTATCTAACTTTCATAAACATGAAGTTTTAAAAATACAGCCTAATTCTCCTTAAATTGCAATGTTAGAACTAATTATTTAGCAATATCATAAAGCAGTATAGTTAGCCTAAAGAATTTGGTCTGATTACTAATTTGAGGGATTAGGCAACAAAACCAAAGGCCGCATTTTCTTCCTAATTTTGTAAATTTATGATCTAGTTCTAAGTTACACTCCTAACATTAAAGTAAGATCTGCTCCTTAAGAAAAGGAACACCACCACAGGAAATCAAATTATTAGACTTCCTTAATTTCTATATGAAGTTCCTACTGCATCTAATGACAATTCTTCAAAGATACATGAAGATCCAGAATATATTCTAAAACTCCCTCATTGTTGAAGGAGTTTGAAGTCCGTGACATAGAATTTTACTTAGGATGACACTGAACATCACTGTATTTACTACTTCAGGAAAACGAAAAACCTTGATTCAAGAACACAGAGCAAAACATATTTTGCCCCAGTGYACTTCTTAAGCCTGTATCACTTGAGAGAGAGAAAAGAAGTCCTGCTCATGGATAGTCTTAGGAAAACAATACAATATTATAYAAAATGCATTTCTATGCACCTGTGATCATGAACCACTATAATGATGGATACTATTAAAATCACTTTCTTAAACTGTTTTTCTTTAGGTATTCTTACCAAATGTTACTTCTCCATTGCCATTCCTGTCAAATAACTGAAAAGCAACAATGAATATTGCATCTGGAGTACACAAAACAGATTCAAAYGCCAAAAATTCTTGGAAGGAAATTAACCTAGAAAGGAGAACAGAGAAGTTAAAGGTTTYYTAAAATTATTCATAAYACCAATGATTATTTGCATTTGATRCTTTGGAAAATAGTGTGATCCAAAYAGTAAATAAAATTCTAACTTAAAATAATTAGCTYTAGAGACTGAAAAGTATCTTACATTTAAGTAGTTATTTAACATTCATGCAACTCAGTTTCTTCCTCTATGAAGCAACTGAATTCTTCCTATCCATCAACACCAAAATATAATCAATTCTCATTGAACACCTACAAGTTACTACTTTGCAATTATAAATGCAATCAGACAGCACTTAAAAATTAAGACATTAAAACACCACAGAAATTCTGCCACTACGAAATTTACAGGTCTGCCATTGAATTACCACATATGTATTTCTAGTAAGAGAAGATACTGTAGTCGTATATAGGAATACAATATAAAACATACRTTTTCTTAAAACAATATATAACATTCATAAAAAAAAACAAATAGTTCAGAAAAAGTTACACTTTGCATATGGAAAGAATATTCCACTTCAGATACAACATGAACCACTAACTCATGTACTCGGGGCCAATAAAGAACATAAAAATATCAGGACACAAGGACAGGCATGACAAGGCARGGAAGGATTTGAATGTCACAGGAGATCACAAGATTCTGAGCTGTGTATGCAAGACAGTCATCATGCACAAYTCAGGATGCCTTAGTAAATCCAAGTCCCTGTGGTCACCACATATAAACTCAGACTTGAATGCATGCATAGATAGCCTATTAGGACAATAAYAAGTAACTTTTCTAGAGTAAGTTTGCTTATTCTGACTACCAGTAAAAAAGTATTTAGAAGAGATCCTGATGCTGTATGTATGAACAGCTGCAGAAAGACAAGCCTGAAGCTAAGAGTAGATAAAGGATAATGTTGGCACAAGAAAATGATGGGAYAAATTATGGGACATATATTTTAGTATAAGAATTTAAATTACATTTTTATATTAAAAAACTTACTATAAATCAGCAAATGCTGTTAAAACAGAGAATATCACTGTTTCCTAGAAATTTTCCTAGAAAACATACATAATTAATCTGAACTTAGTAGTCATCATACAAGATCATTAGCTCATAGTGATTACTTCAAACTTGCTGCTTACTACTGAAGAGCCAAATATAAATCATGCTCCCCACCGGAAAAAAAAAAAAAAAAATAGAAGAAAAATCACAATTTTCACCCTATTCATTACTTCATCTAGTCTTTCTCTGTCTAACTACACATGAAGCAAAACTGAGATACTTTAAAAAGGTTAAATATGTTAACATTCTTGTATACACACACTGCACAGGAAATACAGAAAAAAAATGGGACTTTGAAAATAATTAAGATATGGCAAATACAAAATTCTCATATTGTCACATTTTAGCCACAAAATTCAGAGATATGACATGGTTCTTCACATGCAAAATCAAATTCATCCAAAGGATGATCTTGATAAATAAAGCATTAGTATGAAAGAAACAAATGTTCCTTAAAAATTATTGTAAATACTRTAATTTCAAAATATACCTCACATACAAGCATAAAGCTGACACACAAATTAATTCCTAATCAGRAAGATTTATAACTGACAAAATCAAGTGACGATCTCTGAAGAAAGCATTTGTAGAAGCTTGAACCTGAAAGAAGACATCTTCAGAGATCCCCCTATAAGAGTGCCTACAGCAAAAGGAGATTCAATTTCCTTTCTACATATTCAACTTGAAATGTCTGAGAGCAGGGATTCCTCTGTGATCCTGCATTAGCCATTAGGGTGGAGATAACAGGAGCTGGACTAAACAGAATGATGGAGCTTCCCACCCAATCACTACTCAAGTATCATCCACTGAACCCACTGCATTACAGAGTCCATAACAGTATCAAATCACGCGCCTCTCGTTTTATCTGTAACATTTAAAAAAATTTATTTTCCTCTGCTTTCTTCTGTACTGATGTATTTCAAAAGCACACAAAGTAACCCATGCATTTGCAATTCTTCTCTTTCCTTTTTTCCTACAAGTCTTTTCTCACTTTTCCCCACACAACATAGCTTTTTAGACATTATGTATAGCTCTGCTGTGAYTATTTTATTATGTGAAATACTAACTCTTTCTTGGGGACTTTACTTCAGAACACATTTTCAGATTTAAGAATGATATTCTGATAAAAAGGGTGCCCAGAAACAAGAAGATGAAATTAATTTTGAATTACTACTGTGAATTTTTGAAGGTTTGAAGGGAGAAGCTGGCTTTAGCTGGTTTTGGCACAGGTATACATATATATGCATGTAAGTATATTCTTCAGAGAGGATATTTATCCTACTTACAAAAGCAGTGCCTGCAGTCTGAAGACATAGGAATGCTTTCAGCATCAGTGAAATCCTATTGTATTACATAGGTAACAGACAAGTTTAAACCAAATTCTAATTTAGAGATCATCATATAAATTGCTCAGAACACGCACTTGTAACAATGAGAATAAATATTTYGGAAGTGAACAGTCATCTCTTTTAGGAACCACCTGAGTTCACTAAAGCAAACCAGTCTTGTACAGCAGTAATGGGAGAAGGCAACAGTACTGTGGAACAGTTAAGTAAGGATCAAGTTACCATTAGAATAAAGTAAAAACGCTTTTTTTTTCAGCACATGACCACAGAGAGCCAGTTCCAAAATGTGCTGTTTCTGTAAAGTGCCAAACTTAAACCTAGAAGAAATAAAAAAATATTAACAATGGAGGCAACTTTTGGGTATATATTTCAAAGGGCAAACAAGGCTAAGAGAATATGATAGCAGACACAGGAATGAAATTTTGTAACAGAACCCAAAGCTTCTCAATGACTTGCATTACCGCACCAGGACTACTGATACTTCCTTGGGACTTCRTAAAGTAACTTTAAGTCCATGGAAAAATGCAATGCATTCTGGAATTCAATTGAAGATTACAATAATGATTCATGCTGTTAGAGTCTGAATTTTGATATATTACAGCTCACTACAAATGAAAGAACGTTAATGTGAAAATAAAATTATGATAAAGAGGCTATAAAAAATTCTTCACATGAAACATATATCAAATATATATATATTAAAATATCTGGAAAAAAGTTTCAGACAAGTATTCAAACAGATATTTTATACTTCAAACTATATGGCAGTGCAAAATAAAAATCCCACTTTTCCCATATTGAAGGTGATAATCAAGTATGGATAAGTGTGYTTTATCTCACTTCAAATATTACCCATATGTTTTTGAAAACCCAATAAAACAAACAAAAACAACAAAAATCTTGTATTCACAGGGACATAAAGAGATGCCTGAAAGTTCTGTTGCGCCAGTAAAACAAACTGATTTCCTACTTTAAGAAAGACCMTTTTTTAAGACATCTTCTGAAGAAATGCACACCATAAAAGATAACCAACAGCTTTCAGAGGAAGAAGATGCTAAGCATGTTGGTTTACTTCATCAATTAAAATATGACTTGAACAGATACGTACCAAATTACCTTTTCAAGCCATAATAAAGCAACAAACTGCAGCCATGTATTGGAAACAGACAGGTTACTTAGATTTATCAAATGCATATATAATCAAATATATTATAAAAGTGCTGCAGCCTTATGAAAAATCATACAGCATTACATCAAACAGGAGATGCTATATTTGTCATTCAGAGTAAGAAATACAGAGCATATACAATTTCATTTCTATAGCACAGATGCTTTGCAAGCTGCTCAGGATACTAAACAAACAATAAAATGTTCTACAGCAGAATGCAGGAAAACAAAAMCAAAATGTTAGTAACCAAGGAATTTAAGGAGCTTTGAATTTAAAATAAATTACATTTATATATTTACAAATGTACTGTATACTATTTTAACAGCATTTTTYTCTGTACAAAATAACCACTCACTTTTGCATTCTTGACCTCCTCTCTGATCCATCTTAACTTTTTTCTCACTTTACCTATGTCTATGCCTCTTACTACAATCCAAGGCCAAAACTAGAAGCCTACATACAGCAAAAGAAAAGGTTCCTTGGAAGACAAATGGGTTAGAGAGCACTATCTCAGCAGAGCAGACWTTCTGTAAATTAGTTTCAGGGAGCTGTCTAAAAGCAAGTAGGAGCATCTGTAAGCAGAGTGGAAAAGCTTTATGTGGTATGACCTGATCTTCATCAGGCAAACAACTTTTTCCTCCATATAGTCACTAGTGTCTCTCTTTTCTCATTGCCAGCACTCTAAAAAATACCTCAGTGGTTTGATTCGAATTTGCACACTACAGAAATAAGAAAGCTCTTCCATATTTTCATGTTTACTTACAGGTACTGAAGACTCTACACCTAATGATAGACACRGGAATACAGAAAAACTGTTCCAAGGCAACCACACTACACTAAACTTACCTGCCATCCAATCTCCTCAGCTTTTGCAGAATAAATATCATCAAAATTAATCTTGAATTAAAAAATCCATGTTAAACACCATAATTTTTTATCAGTTTTCACAAATAGGCTATTGTACTTGTGAAAGAAAACTTCTCATTTAAATAAGCCTRAAGTGTAATAAAATCAATAATGTAGTTTTAGAATAAGTTATCAAACCCATACACTCACACATTTACCAAAGCACTACAAGTTTCAAATGGAAAGCAAAATTCTCACCCATCCTTAGTTTGATCTGCCACTCCAGCCAACAGCTGCACTGTTTTAGGATTGTGATGTGGATCTGTATGAAGTCCTAAGTATTTCTGCACAAAATCCTCTGGGGTCATGTAATGCTCACCATCTTTCTCAACACTTGCATACTAGAGCAAAAAGAAAAAATCCAAGCCACACAAAACAAAAATGAATCCATTTAGATGCTAATTATCAGTGATTACCAAATTAATATCTTTACTGAATATAACTTAAAATGGTGCACAACTGTCTGCACATAAGTGCTCTTAAACTAAAGGGCTGGATTGCATTAACAGGGTTACTGTACTAGTTTTATAGTACCAACAATCAGATTTCCATGTACAATAGATGTGTTCACATAGTGACCAGCATCTTCTAGTTAAAAGACAATTACATATTTCAGAAACTGTCAGGTAATTGCAAACATTTATTAAAATTGCAAGCATGCTGTAGCATTCCATTTGCAGCTACACTGCAAACACAGCACATAAATTTTCATACAATTTCTAGTAGCACGTATCTGAATAATTGTTCCTGATCTATAATATGAACTATAATTATTCTGTAAAACATACATTATTTATTTTCTCTTTTCGTGATAAAYGTACAGCTTAATTTTTATCCTGAAACTACTGTTTTTAAGGAAAAATTCACACACACAGACATGGCTTGCTTCAGCACCCTGCATATCTCTTCCACAATATCAGCCCCTCACATCACCTCATCACCTCTCCCTCATCCACCCTACACCTGTGATGACAGTTGTTTACCGACTGCACTGTTAACCAGATTACTGAATTTATGGAGAATTAAAACAGAGTATTTCCACTGAAAGAGGAACATGAAGCAGGGGACAAGAATCCCTTAATTCAGCACTGCTGCCAATATGACAGCACAATGAAACTGTGGCTTCCTTGAATCAACTCTGAAAGGTTCTCTTCTCAGCCATACTGAAAAATGCCTTATGAAGCACAATCCTGCTGCAAGACATGGAATTCAAAGAAAATGTTATGTATGAAGAACCATCTAACATGCAGMGTATGGAGCATATCTTCAAGAATAATTGAAGCCTCCGTATGACAACAGAGTGCACATCAAAGACRGTCAAAATCTAAACACCATCTTTTCCTCTCCAGACACCAATTTATCTGAGTTTATCATAAATAATAATTTATAATAATAACTTTCACAATAAAAACTGTTTGGGGGAAGTTTTGTTTAAAAAATTTGAGACAAAAATAATTAACTGACTGATACGTTGAGCTCCATATGAGAAGGTCATGGTATTTTGGAAGAGCTTGGCAGTGAGCCAGTAAATTAAGGCCTAACCAAGTAGCTATGTATGTAAATACATTAGTCCCATGTTTTCACCATACAACTTAAGTCAAGAGCTTTTTAGTCCAAAATAAGCAATTGTAAATGATAACCTAATTTGAATATAAAACATAACACATCAATTAAATCTGTATTTTTCTCAGTCTTGAACTCTGTTACTTTACAACACAAAATTCTTACTATTCATTTATAGATTGTCTCAGGAAGGTACTTGATGAATTCCTGTGAGACTTTCATTTTAAACTTTTCACGTATGACAAACATACAAACCCCCTACTTTAATTTACAAGCCGGTGCTAGGTATCACCACACTTTCAGAAACAATGCTTTGGAACTTTCTTTTTGTTTCTTTCTCCACCTTGCTCGAACAGGTTACACTTGGACTCAGCAGGCAGGGAATAATTCAATCATGTTTTCCAAAGGCTGACTGGGCCTTTTCTAAGAAAACAAATGAAGATTCACTAAGACATCTGGTAACTGTTTTCCCACCCAACTCTTTTATCCTTCAGTGATATTTGTTATGAAATTTATTCTTCTATAGTTGTTACTGAGGTCTGTGGTTAGAAAACACCTAAGAGGTAACTTATTTGGTGTACAGACATGAAATGTCAATGCCTGCATTTCATAGTGACAGCACTAAGAGAACCTTTTTAATCCAAATCCAACTTAATAATTTTAACAGTTTAAATAGTTAGAAGGAGCAGAGAGCACACTTCATCTAAAGAGAAAGGTATACATCAAACATCCTTCAAGATATAATGTAAACTGCATGATYCGAGGGGAGCCATAACGTTAGAAGACATGCGTGAACAGCAGGAAATTTAAGTACACTCTATGATTAAGGTGGATAGTGATGAGGCCTACAGTTCACATCTTCCCTTCTAACCATTTCCAAGAGAAGCCAAATTTAGGAAGGAATGCACGACCTTTAGCTGAAGCTCACAGAACAGGCCAGCACTCTCAGCAAAGAGCACAACATATCTGACCCCTAAACACTTGCAATATTTCATAACGAGACTTTCTACAACTTAGTCTTGAAAAGTATTATTCTCTTTTGTTTTAAAGCCTGCAACTAAGTTTGATTGCTTACTATCAAACAAAACCACAATTTGAAACCCAATTTTGATCGAATATAATGCAGAAGTTCTTCCTCTCCACTCTTCTCTGTACAACCACTATCAAGGACTTCAATTGCTTATTTCCAGAAGCAAGAACTTCTGCTGATTGGATGTCAAGAATCATAGAGTTCACATTTGAATAGARTGTTTTGACACCTCATTTCACATTTTTTCATTCACCTCATTTCATTCATTTTTTCAAACTATCTTGCAAAAAGTTGAGAAAAGATGCTCTAGAATCACTTTTTTATACTGTATTAATATATATATTTTACCACAATATTTTCATGTTGCTRATTTTATTAACATACTCCACTGTATTATCTAAGAAAGCTGAATGCCATGTCCATCAAAAATGAACCTGTGTTGGAATATTTTTTACTAGAAACTAAATGTTGACCTTCCACAGTTTGATGCCAGCATTTTAAGCTTATGCACTCCAGCTGCGCTACAGTGTAATGCAGTAAGCAAACGCAAAAAGCCACTAAAGTTATGGTTGAGGTATAATGCTTCTCTCAGGCAAAAAGGTATCTGTGACTACTTATCACACATGGAAATTGTCAGATGGTATAATAGAACCAGAAGATGCATGTAAAAATAATCAGATTTTATAATTTACAGTACTAGCTCTAACTTTTTCATAGAAAAGAGCTTCTTGCATAGACTTGAATATATGGGATTTTGAAATATCACTGGCCCAGTTATATTTCACCAAATACATAGTTCTTATTCTTCTTATTCCATTGCCTGATTCAAAGCTTAACATCAAAGTTTTAGGATTGACTGATTTCAGGACTTTCCTTTCTGATCATGCTTTACTGAAACAAGGGAGTGGAGAAGCCTTCATACTATGATTTATATATGTTAATTCTAAGGCCCTGAAAGGGAACATTTAAAATATATAAATCTTGAGAAATCAATTTGAAAGAAATCAATTTGAAATCTTGAGAAATCAATTGCCAGTGGTCCAACTGGCAATTTGTAAGAACACATATAAATCCCAGTAACAAAATATACAGCTATGGAATAAGACATTTTTTTAAATTCTGCGAAGATATATTTTAAAAAAACCCCAGTACTTGCTTATAATTATTTACTTTCTAGAAAACTAGCAAATAGTTCAGAAAAGTATTTAATATAATAATTTGGAAATGGTTATCGTGATTTGTGCCAGCAGCAGTTCCTCAAAGCCTGACAGCCCTTTCAATACACTGTCTGCAAAGTGAACTTTCGTGTGTCCTAACACGACACGCGTTTGATGCCATAGCAGACTGCTGGAAGGGCAAAAACCAGACGTCTGTCACTCAAACAACAATTAGGTCTTTTTACCTGCAAGAAAATATTTCGTAGTTCAGCCGGATCCGCTCTTTTGGTTGAATGCACCTGTAAACACAAGCAAATTAGTGCCTCGCTAGCCGGGCTACAGTCAGTGCAGATAAATCCGCCGCGSCTGCCACAGGCGGCAACAGGGGGTCCCCTGTCAGACCGACAGGCCCAAGCTCACCCGTGACCGGGGGAMGGCACAGGGCTCCGCGCCGGTGACAGCTGTCAGCACCGGGCTGCCCGCGAGAGGCGCGGCGCCCCGGCCCCACGGCACGACCACCGCCGCCACCACCGCCCCRGCGACCCCGGCTCGCGTCCCCCGGGGCACTTCGGCGGGCGGGGGCAGCGCCGCTCCCCCGGGGCCGCCCCGCCATCACCGCCCCCCTCGGCGCCATCCCTCGCCCCGGCGAGCCTCCCGCAGCGGCGGCGGCCGCCTCCCCCCGCTGCCCGCCCGCCCTCAGCCCCACGCGGGATCCGCCCGGCTCCTCCTGCCACCAGCGACGGAGCGGGAGAGTCACCTTGACCGCCATGCTGCGCCCGCTGAGCAGGAGGAATAGGAGGAGGAGGAGGAGGAGCCGCCCGCCCGCCGCGCCGCCGCACAGCCGCCACCGCCTCAGCGCAGCGCTGTGGGGGGAGCGCCCTGCCCTGCTCTGCCCCGCCCCGCCCCGGGAGCGCCGTGAGGGTSCCGCGTCTGCCCCGCTGAGGTACCTGCGGCTCGGGACCCGGTCTGTACCGGGGGGCTGCTTGGAGCATCTCCGCAGTGCAAAACCGAGCCTTCTTAAATGCTGCTGAATCTCATTTCTGCAGCCGTGTCCCTGAGGGTCGACAAAGCTGTAGCTGTTATCTCCAAGTGCTGAAACTGTTCATAGACTGATGTTCTGACAGCTTGGCTGCAAACTGTACGTAGCTCCGTATTTCAAGTATAGAACCAGAGGCCCAAACCCTCTCTGGAATTCAGTAACTTCTCACAGGGTCTGATAGTCCTTTAGCAGGAGAGCACACATATGCTTTACACTTCAAATCGAAAAGCATTCGGGTCACAGCCTTAAGACAGGATAGGTTTATACTTCGTTGCAACAGTTCAATCACGGTAAGTGCTTATAAAACCTGACTTAAATAATACTGCGTGTTTTGTCTTGGGRTGCTATTCCAAGGGCCCGGCAAAGGGCCAGCTTTTATTACATGTCACTGGAAAACATAAGAAGGGGAGATTCTAGTACTCCTCAAATAACAGAGTGAGATACTAAATTACAATACAGTACTTCATATTTCGTAATGGTGGTCACGAAACAATGACTCACTTAAGTTTAAAACAACTTTTCTCTGCAAAACAACTTTTTGTAGTTACGTGCCAACAAAAGCTTCCTGCATATAACTTAAGAGTTCACATACTATGTTTATACCTATGTCCCAGCTRACAGCAGGAATGGTTTTCTAGAAATCTTCCTATTTGATAAGCATCTGACCACCCAAGTGTCTTGCACTGCAAATCCATATGTATATGTACATGCTAGCTGCAGTTTTGTGGTTYAACCCCAACCAGCAGCCAAGCCCCACACAGTCACYCACTTGTTCCCYCACCARCAGGATCAGGGAGASAACTGGAGGGGTAAAAAGTGGACAACTCATGGGCTGAGATACATAGAGTTTAATAGGGAAAGCAAAAGCAAAGCAAAATAACTCACTGCTTCCCACGGATAGGCAGGTCTTCAGCTATCTGGAGGAGAGCAGGGTTTCCTCACCTGTACCAGTTACTTGGGAAGACAAATGTCATCACTCCAAACATCCTCCCTCCCTTCTCCCCACTTTATACCGAGTATGATGCCACGTGGTCCGGAATATCCCTTTGTCAGTTGGGGTCACCTGTTCCGSCTGTGTCTTCTCCCAACTTCCTGTGCAGCCCCCACATCCTTACCAGCATGGCAGTATAAAAAGCAGAAAATGCTTGTCTCTATGTAAGCCCTGCTCAGCAATAACAAAAACATCTGTGTATTATCCACCTTGTTTTCAGCACAACTCAAAGCATCGCAGAATAAACTGAGTCGGGAGACACCCTCAAAAATCGAATCAAACACTCTCAYAGAAGCCACTGTGAAGACCAATTCTACGCCAGCCCCGAGTAAAAATGTGCATCAAAAGCCAGCCCTTTAAAAGAAAATGGCAGAAATCCCCATGGTCCTTCCCGTACTGGCGGTAAAAAGCGGTTCAGCACACAGGTGTTTTGTTTTTCTTCACTAATGACAAAGCTCTGGTTGTTTGCTCAGCTGAAACGTATCTGCAACASTGAGCCAAGAGGTGTGTGCGTGCAGACGGAGCGGAGGCAAAGGCGGCCACTCTTTTGGTCGCTGCCAAAGCGGGGGAACGCTCCATCCATCCCCCGTTCGGGATCGGGCAAGGCGATGCGGAGCCGCCCCACGAGGGAGGCAGGCGCGCAGCACTGCGCATGCGCGCCCCGGCCCGCGTTCCGCGGTGTGCAGGGTGGGGCCGGTCACGCGTGCCCGCGCGACGCTCGAGGCACTGCTGGGCATGCGCGCTCCGCACGGGGCAGCCATTGGCTCCCCGCCGGATTTGGGCGGGCGGAAGCGGAAGCGCGTGTGGTAACGCTCATTTCCGGCGGGCGGGCGCGCGGGTTGATTCGCTGTGCGCGGGTCTCGGACATGGCGGGTGAGTCCCGGCCGGGCCCGGCCGAGCGGGGAGCGGGYGCTGTTGGCWCYTCGCTCTGAGGGGTAATGGGGCCCYGGGGGGAGTGCCGTGACCGGGGCGTGGGGCAAGACAGGACAGTGCGCTTGAGCTCTGCAGGGGCCAGCAGATACGGGTGAAGACAGACCGTGGTGAGCGCGGGCGGACAGGGAATGGGGTGTGAGTGTGGGGAGCGMAGCTGGCTCTGTGCCACTCCAGCTCCCATGGTTGTGCTGCTGCTGCTTGTCCTCGGGCTCAAGGCCCCCACGGTCTGGTAGTGTTAAACCAGAGTATCTCTGTGTCCATGTCCGCTAGAGTGGACAGGGAATTAAAAACCCGAAAAGGTTTTTACTTAAAGTTTGCTGCCTCAAGTAAGATATAGAATGACTCTTTATGATACTTTTGAAATGAAGAAGGGCTTTGTTTGTAAAGCATTTGGAACATACCTGAAGTGAAACATGTTTTCTGTCCTGGATTATGCTTTGAAAAACAGATTAAATACAGCTTATTTACTTTTTCTCTCTACATCCGCTCTGGAAGGGAAGTGCTGGCTAAATAATTGCTAGTAGTGTACGTGCCACTGGAGTTCAGGAGCGCCTGTTTATGATAATGGTTTAATTATGAACATTTGAGGTTTCCTGACATATGTACTTAAATAACATGTTAGACTGAATTCTTATTTTCTTACTGATGTCTTTAAATACATATTTAATTGGCAATAACTTAGAATACTTAGCATTTTTATAGTAATGGCTTTAAGTCTCAGAAACTAAAAAGAGATACATGTGTGTTTTCTAGTTTCAGAAAAATGTCTGAGATCACTTYATTCTCTGTATTAACATGTTGTGGTACATTGTAGCTTTTTAAAATCTTTCTGTTTGGTCTGTGTGCTTTTTCTTGGTTTATGACCCTTTTTCTAATATATTTTTGAGTAATAGTGACAGATTTAACACCTATTAACTCCTAAAAAACCCTTTTTTTCAGGACTTACTGCTATGGAGAAGAAGCTGGCTGAATATAAGTGTAATACAAATGAAGCAATTCAGCTGAAGCTAGGTAATACCACTTTTTCAATATCGTACAAGTGATACTGAAATACCTGAGTACCTTCCTATGAAATATGTGTGTATACATCTGTGTCAATTTCTCAGTTCTAGTGTGCTTAATGGATTGAYATTCTCACATCAAATAGCATGCATCTAAATTGTACAGGATATCTTGATTTCATTTGTATGCTATTCTAACGTAGTTTTTTAACTGAAGTTGTCTGACTCTTGTGGAAGCATGCACAAAAAACTAGCAGGGCATCTGTGGATAAACAAATGGAAGGTGGTGACTTAGTCATGCTCTGGTTTGTTTTTTTTTTTGTCGCCTCAGTTCGCTTTCCTGAGGAATTGGAGGATGAGAACACGACATTTAATCCAGAGTATAGCCATCARGTGTTTGGAGATGAGTAAGTTAAAGTTTCCACATTCAAATGAATAGGTCCTGAAGGGGAAATTTGCTTTCCAATCATTAAATCCCAAGAAATCCTGCTAATACTGAGTATAGGGAAGAAGTTCTGCCCTTGTGCTGCTGTTACACTTGCTGATACAGGCCAGGGTGCCATTGGCCTTGCTGGCCATCWGGGCACAGCTGGCTCATGTTCAGCCAAATGTCAACCAGCATCCCCAGCTGCTTTTCCCCAAGTCTGTCACTTGTTGTTGTGACCCAAGTCCAGCAGATCAACACTTGCGTCCAGTCTAGTGTTGTCTGCAAACTGACTTAGTGAGCATGCAGATCACTGATTAAGAAGATATTAAACAGGACTGTCCCCAGCACTGATCCCTGAGGAACACCACAGGTGAACAGCTGCCAGCTGGATTTAACTCCTTTTCCCATTGCTCTTTGGGCATGGCCATTCAGACTGAAGAGTATACCTGTCCAAGCCACGAGCAGCTAGTTTCTCCAGGAGAATGCTGCTATCAAAGTCTTTCCTTAAGTGTGGGTAGAAAAATATTGTTTCTTTTGAGTATGCTGAATTAATTAGTACTGAAGTGTCATTTATTATTTTCAGTAGAGTGATGTTCAACAATCTGGCCATAGTTTAAAAAAACACAACAACACCCAAAAAAAAACTACTAAGGAAAATCCAGCTGCATATTTCTGTGGAGTGCTTTAAGAAGTTACGATTCTTAATTTCAATTTCCTTTTAAAATCATTCTAAGTACTCCAGTTAGGATGAACTACCTGTATTAAATGTAATTAATAAGTTATATATTACACACCTACTGCAGCTATCATTGACAATAATTACAATTTTAGTRATCAGAGAAGTCTCCAGTCTGTTAGTATAACTAACAGGCAAATTGTTCTTCTGTGACCTATATTTCAGATTTTAAATTATGAATGTACTACCATAAAAGAAAAACCCCAGTAAAAAAAAAAAAGTTTAGCTATGCTCTAAGATAACAAAAAAATTGGCCTGTTTCTTTGTGAACATTACTATTTTTTGCAAGATTTTTTCAGAAAAGAAATTCTCTATACTTGATAAGAATATAGGGTTTGTGTTAAGGCAAYTTATTTGCCTTAACACAACTTGTTTGCCTTTCAAAGTGTAAAAAGGGCTTTTGTGTTCTATACCTTTTTTGCCTGTACTGATTTCTGGTTAGATTGGATAATGAAATAGAAACTGTCAACTAAAAACTGTCCTCATATTGCTACACCTSTTTAATCTGTGTTTCATCCAGTATAAATTAAAGTGTTTTATTCTAAAATATTATACTACCCTGCAAAGTATTTTTAATATGTTAGCAATCAGTAATGTAAGTAACGTTAATGAGTTTAAGCTATTGAAAAAGCYTGAACACAGTATTACTGTTTCAGGTGTTCTCTCCTTAGCTGTCRCAGTCAGGCAATGGCACTGCCTTACTTCAGAATTCTCTCTCCAGAGTTCAGAATTTTTCCACTGGAGGAGCAAAATAGTAGAAGCAGTGTAAGGCATTCTCTGTCTGTATAGTGCACATTTAGTTTGATTCCCTTTTCCTATTAGGAAGCTTACTTTATCCGACTGGGTAAGATTATGCGAATGCCACATGAAGTGCAACCACTGTGATGTTAATGTTTTGCTGTGTATAGAGTTCCTGCTTGTTATTTTCTCCTTTCTCAGTGAAGTTGCTTTTGGCTACAAGGGCCTGAAGATCCTCTTGTATTACATTGCTGGAAACCTGTCAACGCTTTTCCGCATTGAATACACATCGAAAGTGAATGAGAAGTTTGACTGTGTGGAGGTAAGCAYGGGTCTGCTTCTTTCTGTAACGTAACATGGAGAAGGTTTACTTTGCTATGGACAGTGATGCCTAATATTAAAAGACAAAAACTTTTGCAACAGTGTTTAAATAGTAAARTAAAAAGCAAGAATTGTTTGGAAACTTCCAGGTGTCCCGGTGGTCATGGGCATACCCGGCATTAGGTTTCTGCAATTTTTATAATTTTAATAAATTAGCGTATGTAACRAATATTGTCCAATTAGAAGAGCAGTTCATTCGGTAATTTTCCCTCGGGTACTGCCTCATTGGAATTGGTCATTGAATTTCTTTGCACTGCTTCTTGTTACATCTCAGACTATAGTTGGAAAATAAAGGACCCTTGTCAGGGCATTTTTCTTCAAAATAAGACTAAACAGTCCTTCAGGAATGTGTTAGGTTAGCTTATTCTAAAATCTAAGACAAAGGGTAGGAAAAATACTAGGAATTATATATATAATAATAGTCTACAGAGCTACAAATATATGAAAAATACATTTAAAAAGCAAATATCTTTACACATCAGCAGGAGTTCTAGGTTTAGTAATTGCCCACCTAAACATTTACATTAAAAATAAACAGAGCTTCCTTTTGGTAAGCTAACAMAAAGCTCTGACCTTCATCTCTAGATTTTCCCATTCTCTATCTACAATTCAGTCAAACAGAATGATCATATGTGAGGTGCTGRTATCAAAGCCAGCTACTTAAAATAAACCTCAACTTGGCAAGTCTGTAWTTTCATGTTAACTGTGACCAGGAGGAGGACTAGCATTGGTGGGGTTTATGATGGAGAGAATTCAGTAAGAAGGAAAAGGAGGTTTCTCTAAACACTTCATGAGCAGTATGCTTCACTGTGTCTCTCTAAATGTGGAGAGTAAATAAGGCAGAAAAGAGATTATAAACTTCTAGATGGGTACCATAAATGCTTTACATATTACTTAAAGGAATGTGATAATACAATTACCCACAGGGCTTTTTGGTTGGTTGGTTTTTCTTTTTGCCTGCAGATTTTTCTAAGCTTGTAGAATACTTGTAAAGAGCTTTTTTGTTGTCTCTGCTACTRTCTATATGCTCTCAGAATGTGACTTCAGGCTGTATTTAAGTTACTAATTTCAAATTCATTGGAATTTATTTAAATAATTTCAAGGAAAGGCCTATTCTAAAACATTGAAATGACTTGGTTAAATTAATTTTAAAGATTTGTGCTTCATTGTTCTGAAGGTGTATTGGAATATACTCAACAGGCTTAAGTGCCTGGACATGTCTGAAACTCTTTGGAGGCTAAAGCAACATGTCTTAGGAGTGAAAGGTCATGTTTTTCAATCTTAAGAAGGTTTTTTGGAAAACAGGAAAAAAAGGAAAGGCTATTGTCTATGTTGTAAATGTATTAAAATCAAATGGTTCGACCTTTCACCGGTATAATTTCACAATGCAACAAGAATCTGCACTATAGCACCATTTTACTCAGTCTGTTTTCTATACAAATGGCAAACCAACTTAATTTCCTGGAGGTGTAAGGTCTCTCTTGCCCTATGCACAGTGCATCTTTTTGGTTGCTCAGAATGGTTGCTTTTTTTCAAGCCCTGTTTCCTATACTGAATTTTTCCTCCAGTTCCTTAAGGGATTGAGATGGGGACAAAGAAGATCTTTCTGAGCAATGCTTCTGTGTGCTTTCCAGAGCATTTACATGCCTTGATTGAAGGGCAAGAGTGTGGTTGCTTATCCTGTGCTTCCCTTGATGTCATTAGCACAGTACATTCAAATATGCCACTCATATTGCTATATCTAAACATATGTAGAGAAAAAGATATAGCTATAATCAATCCTTTCCTGCATTTGTATTTGCCATCAGTTTAACCACCTTAAGATAGGCATTTGCAGAGATTAAAACATAGGYTGTCATTACATCAGGATGTTGATTGGAATGGATATTAACATTTATTTTTCCAAGTTAACTGTTTGCTGATCTCTCCTCCTTGAGGATAATTATATTAAGATGTACCCGCCATACATAACAGATAATCTTGTGCTGTGAATAGAAGGTGTTTAGGAAAGGACAGGAGTTCCTGGCTTTACCATGACTGGGTACAGCTAAGTTGGTATTAGTGCTCCACAAAGGTATTCACAGCTTAGGATTTTGTATCCAAGTACACAAAAAAGCCCCTTCAGAACCAGGTTTTATTCTGTAATATTTAGTTTGGTTTCATTATTGCAAAAGCAGTTGCTGCTATCCTTGCTAGGGATTGACAGAAATATTCATCCCAAACCACTATTTTTTTTTTTTCCTCCAAGGTCTTTTTGAATATGAAGGGATACAATCCTGAAATGTCAAAAGCCAAAATTCCAGTTATATTTATGCGTCTTTACATGGTTTAGGTCCATCTTTAAGGAGATGATATTATTGCAGAAAGCTCAGCAAAGTATGATCATGTTTTGAGCAGAAGCTGGCACTTCATTTAGTGAAAGTAGACAGAATTTATCCCTTGAATGGAGTTGATTCTTTCAAATAACTGGAGAGAAACTGCTTTCTTCTAGTGTAAATATTAATAGCAATGACCTCTGAATTGCTTGATGCTTTGAGATTTGCAGCTGTTCCAGTATCTTCCCTTTCATCTGCATTTTATGATAGGGTAGGGCTAAAGTATTTCACCAAACACTGTATCTTATTTTGTAGCTAGACTGTGCATTTGTTTTATACAAAAGTTAATTTAAATGTATTGTTTCAGTATTTGGCACTTTTTTAATGCTGATCACTCCATTGCTCCCCACTGAAATACGTGCATATAATTTTTAGAAAAATTCAACTTTCAAATATGCTTCTATAATTAATTTAAGTCACTTTGAAACAGGATCTACATGGTATGCAAATATCATTGCTGCGTATTAGTACAAGACTAATTTCTGTATTAAAATTACCCAGAGTCAAATGTGATGTTCAAAGAGGTATTACTCACTTAAGCAAACCTACTACAAATCAAGTGTAGTTACAAGCCTGTACCAAATTCCCTGTCATCACCTTACAYGATTGTGATTGTGAAGGGCATACATAACAGACAGCACTTCCATGAACCATAAGCTCAACAACTCTTGTCTGGCTTAATTCAGGTTTTTGCAAGCTTTGTTGTAAGTGGCTTTGCCTGTGTTAAACATTGTAGTAGTCAGCAGGATTGTTTTTCTGAAGAGAAACTTGTGTGTCATTGTGTGCATCTATTCTAGTTGGTAAAATACGAGTGTCTTGCTCTGATAAAAGAATTAACCTTTCACCACTATCAAAGAAGCACACTAGTGAATGCAGTAAACACTTTCTGGTAGCTCCTTGGATTATGAGCACCTCAGAGAGAGGTGTTTTGAAAGGACCTACTAAGCAATGAATGTTTCCATTAAAAAGTACAGGTATTAATGAAATAAATTCTTTTTAATGTAGTTGATATATCAAGATTCCAGTATTCCAGGTCTTCTGAACTGAAAACTGTGTGGCTTAAACTTGTGCCACTGCTCAAACTGAGGATTCTGGGATTTGCTTCATAAGAAGGAGAGATCCTGTTAACCTTAAAAGTAACTGAAAACTGTATTTACTTGTGTCACTCTCCTTTCCAAAGGGAGAAAATTTTTAGCAGGCAATAGGTRAAAATATGTTGTAGTGATATAGAACCAGGAGGTATTATCTAGTGCTTTATTTGCTAAGCTTCTGTCATGTTTTAATTCTTACTAGTGCTTTGAAAACAAGACTTTTCTGTGATGGCAGCTAGTGATGGATGTGTTACCTTGCAGGCTTTGAGCAGTTTGACTTCCTTCTCACCACTAATGAAGAAACTTACCAATGTGAGGGGAAGCAAGATTTCTTAAACTTTATTTATATAGTACTTCATGCTGCATATTCACCCTTTTTAGATATCATTCACGTAGCCTGAGTTATTGAACTGTTGATTGGAAATACTGTTTTATTTGTAGACTATTTTTACATACTTATTCAGCTATATAACATGCAAGTTGATACAGATTCTTAGTTGTGGTTTCCTACAGCTCTTTCAGGGGTGCAGACTTAAGATGTGTGTAAACAATGCATTTGCAGTTTATAAAAAAGGCATTTTTAAAATGTGTACTATATAAATACTTTTTCAGAATCAATGCATTACATTTAAAAAGTGGCTTGTTTTGTGTAATGCCCTTCAATCAGTAAGTGTACAGAAAATGTGTTTTAGCTAATATTGCTTTATGAAGAATAGCAAAGGCTCCAATTTATCTTTGTTTTGAAAATGAAATGATTGTAAAGACTACATGTTTTAGTTCTTACACCAGGTATTGTAGAGCTGTGTTTTAACTGCTTAATGGCTCTCTCTCCAAATATAAATATAAATGTTGGTAGTACCAAACCATTAAGAATAAAACTTGTTTGTGCTGAACTAAGTCTATCTTTCTCTACACTAAAAATTTAACTGAATGATAAAGTGCTATTCATTTGCAGGTGCATTGCTTCTGCTTAAGGGCCTATGGTTGAAAGGACAGGAATTAGTAGCATGTTGTATTAGCCTTTTGTAGTGTATTTTGTTCTAGGCATCTTAATTTCCCTGTTTTGAATGCTAAGTAGCAAGGGTCTTGGTTTTGAACTAATACCCATCATGCATGTAAACGGTGTGAAAGAGCTGCTTAGTAAGTTAATACAAAGTGTTCTTGTGTCYGTCCTTGTGGAAATAGATACAATACAAACATTACAGCTGAACTCACGGCAAACTCCATTAAGTAAAAACCTGGATKCATTGTCCAGAGGAAAGTTTGAATTGAATGTAAGCTCATTTTGTTGAATGTAATGTCAGGCTTTTAGGGGTTTGTATTGAGGAGTACGGTTTTGTTAAGGTGAGACCAATTCATTAAGTTTTATTGCCTGGTGAGAAGCAGTAATACGTTATTGTGAAGCTTCATCAAATATTCATGGTTAAAAAGAAGTAGTAAATGTATTCAATCAAGTGGTCTTTTGGGGGGCTGAAAAGGATTATGAAGTCTGCTCAGCTGATAGTCTCTAACTTTGGCTATCTGAAAAGAGTAATCTCTGAATTAAATTTTGGTGTCAGAACATTTTGTCTTCTGCAGTATGTTTGACTATAGGTCAGATTTGCTGACAGTATTCGTAAGTTGTACTATTTTATGTCAAACTTTGTTTTCAAAACTTTCTTTTATTAGAATGCAGTATGTGGTGGTCTGAGTTTACTGTTTTGTAGCTGATTCTATAGACAGGCATTTCAAGCAGGGGGATGTAAGAATGCAAGAGTGTCYTAGCTGTCACTTTCCTGTTTGCGAACTACCATTTTTGATTTTTGTCCCTTTTTTTTCCTCATAGTTCTGCATCATCTAATACCTCTTGTAGGCTGCTTGTTTGAGAACCTGAGTTCTACAAGGCTGTGTAGCATAACGTAGTCTTGGAGAATTGCTGTCTGGAAGTCTTGGCTTCTGATCACGCTGTGCTTGCAGAATAGCTATCAACGCTCTCAGTCAAACTTGGACAAATATAASAGTCTCCAACCATAAAAATGTTTGTGAACTTAGGCTGTAACCAATGGCTTTTTGATGCTTACTGTGGCTGGATTGTGACATTTCTGATCTCA
This sequence comes from Malurus melanocephalus, assembly GCF_030028575.1. Taxonomy (NCBI): domain Eukaryota; kingdom Metazoa; phylum Chordata; class Aves; order Passeriformes; family Maluridae; genus Malurus; species Malurus melanocephalus. The sequence goes on from NW_026623622.1 coordinate 524,599, forward strand.
TGAGTGCAGCTCCTTTACTTGCTGGAAGATCACTAATGAACACCAAGAGTGCTAGCTCTCACTTTTTTCTTTTCCTTCTCTTTTTAAAAATTTTAATTACTGGTAGATATAGCATCTCTCATATTCATTTCTTAAGCACAACAGTGACATCAATGCTGTCTTTTTCTAATCTTCACCGATCCTTCCCCTTTTTGTAATCTCCAGGCAGATGATGTTGAAAGTAAAATTAGAGAAATCATTCCGCCTGGTTTTTGCACGAACACAGATGACTTTGTGTCTCTGCTGGAGAAGGAGGTCAACTTCAAGCCCTTTGGAATGCTCCTTCACACATATTCTATCCATAATGAGGAAGCTGGTGAAGATATAACCTATCAGATATACAAGGTATGAAAAATTAAGTTAAACTTCCCCTTTTGAGCAACCAAATTCAATTTATTTTGCAGAGCTGCACCTTCTGTAGTGATTCTGCTATAGTATAGAAACACTATTATTTTTTTATCCATTTACTAATCATTGTAAACATGCTTTTTTATATTGAAGAATTTAATTAGGTTTTGCATATTTTTTCCTCTTGCATCTGTGTTAGGTTTCACCTGACTTCTCCTGGCTTTTTCCCTAGGCTGACATGACATGTCCAGGCTTTCGAGAATATCATGAAAGGCTTCAGACGTTCTTGATGTGGTTTATTGAAACTGCTAGCTTTATTGATGTAGATGATGAAAGATGGAACTACTTTCTAGTGTAAGTACAGTTCTAAAGCAACAGTGGACCTTATTACCTCCACAAAGCCTGCATTTTAATTGTGGCTGGCCAATTATTGGAGCAGTATAATGATATTTTTCCCAGGAAAGAAAAACCATTGTTTATGAGGCTTGAGTTTTCCTCCATTATGCTTTGGGAAAGCTTGAGAATAGAGCTGAATTAAATGCTGTTGTCCGTTAGAGCCCTGAATGTAGGCTTAAACAGTAAAATGAGCTTTGCCTGTGTTTTCTTTTACTTGCCACCTATTCATCTTTATAATAGGCAAGTGCACTGAAGTGCTGTAAAGAGGTCTGATTTATCCAAGTTGCTGCACACCAATTAAGTGAATTGTACATTCAGAACATAGCAGGTGTACCCATTGGGCCCTCACAGAGTAGCTTGCTGACACTGAAAATTCAGTTGGAGAATGGAAAAGAAAATGGACACTGCATGGGAGCGCGACTGTAATTGACCTGCTTGGCTTTCTGTTTTATCTGCAGATTTGAGAAGTATAATAAGGATGGAGCTACGCTCTTTGCGACCGTAGGCTACATGACAGTCTATAATTACTATGTGTACCCAGACAAAACCCGGCCACGTGTAAGGTAATTGGCGGTGTAACTCGTGCCTTGCCTTTTATTTCAGAAGAGGGGACTGCTGAAGTTCCCAATACTTGTTTATAATACTGTTGATTTGTTTAAAAAAATCCCCATTATTAGCTGTCTRTGCACTGATTTATTTCATTGTTCCCTTCTTGAAGCAGAGGGAATCTCAAACAAGTTTTGAATATTTAACAATTTTAAGATTCYGTTTAAAATTACATTTTAACATGAAGATTGCATGTACCTTAATCTAAAATGAAATATCACTTTGTTTTTACGACTTCACATTATGTTTGCAAATGCTTGCATTTGAATTGAAAATGCATTCCTTTGTCTGTAGCCAGATGCTGGTCTTGCCACCATTCCAAGGAGAAGGCCATGGTGCTCAGCTGCTTGAAACAGTTCATAGATACTATATGTCTTCTCCTACAGTACTTGATATAACAGGTTTGTGTTAAATTTTTAATAAGCAACTTTCACAGGTTGTTATCCCACAAGCTAACTTTTATGTTCATTTGTCTGCTTTTAAAGCCTTTTGAAGATCTAGCTTCTGCTCAGTTCAGGATTAATTGTATTCTGGTTTACAGAAGTGTATATAATGTAGCTTCTTAAATACTTTTACTTAGAGAGCAGCACACCAGGAAAATTCAATCCCTAGCATGAACGGATTACCAGCTAATTAACTATTTTATTGTGAGATACCCAGCTGARTTTGCCAAGAGATCAAGCTTTGTCAAATTCCTTGTTCAACTTACTATTAGCCAAACCTCAAACATGAGGGGGGACACAACACACCTAACTAAAATAGCATATTTATATTAGTGTGCAAGCTGAAATTTKACAGACAGTAAAAGTCCCTAGGGAACTTGTGCGCTCTAGGACCATGTATTGCTGGCTTAAGGCATCCATGATATTAGATATGTGTGCACAAATATCTGCAAATAAAAGATTGTGGAAATGGCAGATAAAGGGTCCATGTGCATAACAAAAATAACATTAAAAATTGCCACAAGCATGACATCAGTTCTGTGGTTTCGAGTCTAGTATAGGAAGAAATGCAGTTCAAACACATTGACCATTCAATTCTCTGTGCAGTCTTACTTACAAATCACTCTCCGTTCTAATTAAAACCCAAGAGACCACTTGTTTTCATAATGTCTTGTTGCAGGATAATCGAAACATAAAGTAATCCACCTCATAATTTCAATCCAGTTCATGGGAACCTAAGAAAGTATAACTTAGTTTATGCAACAGGAGCTCATGTGTGTCATGTATTTACTTTTTCCTTTTAGTAGTACACACTTTTACATATCTTTTATAATTGAGGATGAACATGATGCTACTGCATAAATCCTATGACATGTTCATGGCTCAGTGCCTTAAGTGCAGGGTTGTAGCAGACAGTAAATGTGCACTAAAGCAGGGTTAAATTTTTTTATGGAATGAAGCAGGAGAAAGCTTGCTGTATTCTAAATGGCACACAAGTTATGAAAGTTAAGGCTCTTAGAGAATTATTTGTTGATCTTTTTGAGGGGAACATTGGGCTTGGACAGTCTTCATATGGCCAGGATATTTAGTTACATATCATCTAAAATTGTGAAATAAAGCCTTTAACCTTTCTGTAAAGAGGAAGGGAAGATCTAGCTAATCTCTTTGAAAGAGCTGATGATTTACTAATTAAAATTACTTCTGAGTTTCACATTTGCAGCAAATATTTTKTTCTGCATATACCATGTCATCCTGAAACAGGCGAAGTGTATGCTGATAATGTTTGCTGTACAGCAACTGCCTCATCTTCTTTTAACTAATCTGAGTGCAAAAGAATCAATTTACTTTGGTGCATTTCTATAATCTCTTTTGTAGAGTAAGTGCTATAAAGCTTGCTATACARGATTAGGCCACTCGTGCAGAAAACATTTTAAGCCAGCCCAGAAAAACAGATTATTAGTGGTGCAGTGCCATACATATGGAGCAAAAGCTTCTATCCCTGKCATTCTTGATAACTTTGGTTTGCTTTTGATCGTCCCAAAAATTTTAACTCTTTACAGTGTTCCTCAAAACCAACGGAAGGCACAGCTGGGGTATAAGAAGGTGGTTAGCAATATAGTTCCAAGGCTAGTTCCCAGAAAAATGARTGTTGAAGGGGAAACAGGACACTTCTACTTGTTTGTAGTAAGCCTGTCTAAGGCGAGCAAGAAAGAAATATATTCACATATTTGTACATATTTTCCTTCTACATTAAAAAATTGCTTAGCGACCCATGTTGATGTTAACCAAGGCTAGTTCTCAATTTCAGTGGGTTTTTTTTTTTTTTTCTAAAGCAACAGTTTTGATAGCTATGCTGTCCTTTTAAGTAAAACAAAAGTAACTTGAAACTGTGATCAGCTTTTGCTTAGGTCCTTTTAATTTTGGATAATCTCATCCTTGGGGTCCTTTTATCTTTTCCTGCCTTCCTTGCTAACAAAAGATTGAACTTTTTCCTGCCTTTCTTGTTAATAAAGACTAATTCCTGGTCAATACATGTCTTCAGCTAGTTTACTTGTATACAGTAGGATATTTTCATCGGTCTTCTCCTACATTTCCCCCTTTGTGTTCTAGTAGTTCTACCACTCTGTCAAGTATAGAATAGATGGAAGATGCAAGAAAAAGGGTTTATTGAGTAGTCTAGTCGTCTTTTCCCAAGGCATTAAGTGGGTTCAAACAAGTCAATTTCATAATACTGTACASTACTGCATATACAAAATAATATTAGAGGTTTCTTTTCCTGTGACCTATTTACCTATTTGATGTCTGCTGTCAAACATCTAAACCTTTGATAACAGTGCTTACAATTAAGCACAGTTGTTTACATACTGATCAGTACTGCCTCTGYTTTTGTTTTCTGTAGTTCTTTGTAATTACATACTAGAGATGAGAAAACAAATAATGCTGATAGGCTTTTTTTATTCTTTCTAGCTGAAGATCCATCTGAGAACTATGTGAAGCTAAGAGATTTTGTTCTTGTAAAGCTCTGTCAAGATTTGCTTTGCTTTTCCCCAGTAAAGTTAATGCAAGGTTTCAGTCAAGAAATGGTGACGGAAGCTCAACAAAAATTGAAAATAAATAAGGTATTAAATCATTATAGTTGTAGTTGGACATATTCTTATCACACTAGTACAACACAATTTAAACTTAGAGATAGAAACATGGAATTTACACACAATGACTTATTTTGACATCTTTTTAGGATTTATCTGGAGATATGTGGCTCATGGTTTTAGATAAATACCCTTTTTACGTACAGATTCTATTGTAATAGAATTTGACATGGTTTTGATTTCTTTCGAGAGTATTTGTGCAAATAAGTGTTGCTTTGAGAATGCAGAATGCTAAAGTGGCAAACAGTAATGCAATTCTAAACACTTCGAGAACTAAAGAGTTAAATTGAACATTTAAATTTGCTGGTAATCTCAGTAAGTTATTAAACTCATTTTTGAATATGGTAGTGAAATGGCAGACTTAATTAAAAATGTATTTGAATGTGGTTTAATGAAGACCTTGAGCCTTGAGGGATGGGGAATGTGAAGCTGTATTCAGATGTATTTGGAAACTGCATCTGCAGCTTTCTGTATTTTTAAACCAGAAAGGATAAATAAGTTCATTTGTTTTTTTAACAATATATAAACAGGTGCTAGTGTAGCAAACAAACCACTTCATTTTTGTTCTGTTGTTCACAAAAGAATACTTGGTCTTAAATTCTGTTTTCATACAGATATAGTAGCAACGTAATTTTTTTTTCTCCTCATATGTCATACTTTTTGATCGTGATGCCAAAAGCATTTCAGTTTTTTTGTTTACTAATTATTTTTCTTCCCTAGTAAACAGGAAACAACAAAATATTGTTGTTTCATTTTCGTATTTAGAACTTTCAGGAGACCTTGTGAAGAGCAGTAGGTATATGTGGATTATTAAAATTAGCAGAGTGGATAGKACCTGGTATTGCTTAATGTCACTCTAGTTCCAGTCCTTGTTCTTTGAACTATTTTTGGACCCTTGCTTCTGGGCTTTCTGCTATTCACTTACAGCAAGTCCTTGAAGCACTTCAAGAGCTGGTACAGCATTTGAGAGATGAGACACTGGCTGCATGGAAGAAATGGTTTTGAAGTAAAAAGAAGAATGTTTATTGATTGTACCCATCAGATAGGGGCATGGACAAATCTGTCCTCCTGTCTTCTGATATTTCAGTATTTCTCCATTTGGAGTTCTGTTGAGTGACCTCTTTATTCAGACATTTTTATTCTCCTTTCTGTTCATTAGCAACACACAAGAMGAGTTTATGAAATTCTCCGATTGCGTGCAACAAATATGGGTGATGCAGAACAGTCCAGAAGCTATCGGTTGGACGTTAAAAGAAGACTGATTGGCCCCTATAAGGTGTGTATGACTTAAGTATCATTTAATATTTATTTCAAGACTAATTATACTTGATTTTACTTTCATTTCCATAAATGTAGTTGATGCCAATTATGTTGCCAATCAACTACTATTAGTTATGCAGTATTCAACTGACATGTATACCGATGCAGAGGACATTTGTACATTGCAGCACTGAAGATCCTGTGTTTGGCTCCTGACTGTTTCCTGCCCAGTTCCAACAGGAGGTTACTCTTAAGCTTATACTATCTAGCTGCAAGTAGTGTTATGCCAAATTCATTTTAAAGGGGGAAAATCGTCAATTTCTTGAAGAGGTTAAAAACATATCTTAATAGACAAGCCAGAAATTTTAAGAGCGGTAAAGCTAACACTGCAGACAAGGTATAGATTAGATTTAGATTGCTGTTCTAATTGTTAGCTTGGTCATTTCCTGCTTGGTCATTTCCAAGCCTGCTTGGAAATCAAGTCATGTCAACATAGAACTCCCTGCAGATGGAATATAAAATAATACCAGCAATGAAATTGAAGTAAATACTAAACTGAGTACCAAGTAATTTTCTTAGTTCCAATTAATTATGCATCTGAGGATTTTCAGTGTGATTGATCCATGTTGCATAAACTGACTGTTTGAGATAAATTATCCTAGTTATTTATGGCATCAGTCTTTGTATCAAGAGTCAAAAAGGCCACAAATAAATCTAGGTTTATTGCTGTAACTAGCATTTTAGCTACTGTTGTCAATTAAGTACTTGCCAAGCAAACCAAAACCCTGTTTATAAAAAGCTACACAGAGTACATGGAGTGCCTCAATTAGCTTGAAAGCTTTCCTAAAGCAGCATTTACCCTGTTACACCAAAACAGTAAAATTTTGCTTGTATTCATGTTGGGTTTACAGGGGATGTTGGTAGAAATGAGAGTCCAGGATTGTATTAAATACCTGATGTGATGATAACTTCACATCATGCTGAGTGGCAGGACCTTAATCAAAACACTGTCTGTCATGAATGTCTTGCCACATTTGCTAAATTTCTCTGTGTCCACTACAAATAAGGTGATTTTTAGCCACTGTTTTTCTTTATTACTAACATGGTTTCAATTCATTTGCTCAACCCTGACGTCCTGTAGGTGAAATCCAAAATTCCATAAGCAGCTTCAATTCTAGTGCTTCTAGCAGGTGTTTCCACTTCAGTCTTTTGCACACAATAAGTGCATGGATAATGAATGGATTTTCTATTGCTAAATATGCAATATTGCTACTTTAGAACATTGCATTTTGGTGTTTTTGTTATTTCAWTGCAGATTCAAAAGAAGCCTTAAAGCAGCCAACATCTTTTTTCCCAGATTTTATGTTTGGAAATAGTCATCTTGTTTATGGTAGTTTTACCTAGTAAATAGCTTACTCATTGGAAATTGTTTAAAATTAGTATAAATTTTAGTCACAGTGCTGTTTTCAAAAACTTCTCAAAAATGTAATTAACATTTAATATAGAGAAGGTAAGTTTGAGAGGCAAGCAAACATAAACAATCAGRAATATTACTGGATACCCAGAATATTACTGTATACTCTTAATACTGGTATCATTTCATTACATAGAYTGATAGCTTGATTTGAACAGTGCTGTATAGATATAGAATAATTCTAAGTTGACACAACCTTAGTTTAATAAAAATGGCATTCCATCTTAGAATTATTTCCTAGCTAAGAGTAGCAGTGAAAAAACTATATGCAAAAACCTCAGGGGAAAAACATGTAACAAATGGGACATCAGTGTAATTAATGTCAGTGGAGGACTAAATATCTTGGTCAGATTTCTGCAGTCAAGTTTTTTGTGCCGTACTTCTTCAGTAGTAGGTGTACTGTTAGATCTAATCTGGTTAAGAAAAAAAATTGAAACCATTCTTTCCTTCACTAGCTCATTGGTAATACAGAAACTGCAAGCCTTTAACAGAAGACATGTACTAATCAGGCATTGTTTCTGCTTCTCTTGGGATTTGGGATATATTAAATAACTAGATACTGAAATTGGATAAACTTTGATGAAATAACATATTCTTAATAATTACTGGTTGTGTTCARACTACTATTTGTTTGATTGCTTAGAAAAAACAGAGAGAACTTGCCAAGATGAGAAGGTGTCTAAGACCAGAGGAGATGACTAATCAGTTGAACCAAATAGACCTAAACTTGCAACGTGAACAGTTAGAAGAGACCTTCCAACAGCTTGTTTCAGATTACCGAAGAGTCCTAGAACGACTTGCACAAGCATGAGGATCCTGCCTGTTCAGGAATCTTGCAGATATCTATACAGTGTTGTAAAGCACATCTTCAATTGCCACTTAACTGCAAAAAATCTCATGTGACGTTTTAATCACATTAAAGGTGACTTGTGTTTCTGTGCATTTTGAATATTTTCTATTTTTGTGTTGTAGATTTAAAAATGTTGTACTTTAGATTTGGGGGGCACTTCTTGATGAAATAAACAATGTAGATTCTCAGATACAGTGTTACTTMAATTGTATGAATTTTTGTTTTGAACATGACTTATAAGATACCTGAGTAGAAAATTAATATATAAATCTAAGCAATCTCTTAAATTTCTGCTAACTTGATTCTCCTCAGGCTGTTCTCCTTGGATCCTATTGCATGGTGTAAGGCCTGTGCAGGTTTAATGTCACATCAGCAGGTTACAGAGTTGGTTCTGTGGTCTTTCTGGTGTTTCCTGTGAACAGACTCTTTACCCTTTGCTAAAAGTGGATTCTGCTGCTGAAAGCTAACAGACCCATTCTGTTTTAGCTTCTAAAGTGCCTCCAGCACATTCTTTTTCAAAACTTCCAAGTTTTCAGGTTCATGGGTTTCAGGAAGATACCTCACAGCTGGGAAACCAGCCAAGACTATGTAAGGGTTGTGAAAGCACTTCTACTAGTGAAAGAAACAAATCTGTAGGAAGCAAGTGCCTTTATGTAATTCCTTGATTGTTTTCTGCTACCAGTTACTTGACAGACCTGAAGTTCTTAAATATCCTGTAGATACTCCCTCAACAGAATATGTTATCTTTTCTGGTAGTTCAGACTTTGGAGAAATTAATCTGAATAAGGATCATTTAAATTTATTAACCATGTTTGATGGTCCTAATGGGATTCAGGTCCAGCTTTCTAAACTGTAAGTTGACAGTTCTCCACTACCATCTGATGTAAAGTGGAGAAAGTGAAATAATTTTTAAATGTTTAGAACCTTGGGTTTTTTTTTGTATTTTCTATTGAATTATCCTAATCCAGAATTAAAACTTCTAGAAGTATCTTGTCWGTATGATACATCTCATCTATTGTAGTATCCAAATCTGTAATGCTAATCAGTAGAAACAATTSTTAAAAGACCTTTCCTGATAGTAGTAATAAGGCTGACATTAATTTGGGGAACTTGAGGTTGGGGTTTTTTTGTTGTGTTGGTTTTGTTTTCTTGTTTTCTTATTGAACATGTTCAGACCTCGGTGATAAAGCCAGAAGTGGGAAAGCTGAACGGTTGAATTGTGCTCARATTTTTTTCCTGCATAGAAGTCCAGGACATCCTGTCTGGGACATCCTGCATTAACACTTTCTGAGCGGAGGGTTACCTCAGGATGAAGCTGCTYGCAAAGAAGCTTAAACCATTTAAGAAACTGTAGGACTAACAAGAAGAAACTGCCTAAAATGGGCTGTTTGCCTACTTTGAAATTACTGAGCCAAAAGCACAATATTGCTTTCCTTATTCACAATTTCCTTTCACTATTTCACAAATAGTGAAACTTCCCTCACACAGTGATGAGGGCAAATTTGTTTTTTCATAGCCTATCTGTTAGGGGTTTTTTTGGTGGGTTTTTTTTTGTGGGGTTTTTTTTTTTGTGTTGACACAGTTAAAATAGTTAAGCTAGGTGCTTTGAGTTCCTTTAGTGGTTTCTCATTATAAGATGCTGGGATGTGCCTGTATGCAGCAAAACATCTTGACATGAARAAGAGGAATAAACAGCCTCTAAAARGTCTAGAAAGTTTGAAACCATATAGCTTCTGCAGCTCTGCTGCCAGGAAAGACCTTGTGAGTACATCCTAATCCATTACTGTAACTAAAGCCAATTACCTGAAGCAATCTTCAACAGCAAGTTAAACGAGCCCTGATGACTTCACCAGAAGTGGTCTTACCTGTCTGGACTACCCCTTGGCAAAGAGAAGGAGGCAATAATCTCGTGTGACAGCTAGAAAACAGCGATAGCTCTTCTGACACTGCTTGGGGGGCATCTGTCAGTTTTGTGTGTATTCATGGTAAAATTGACTAAATATGATAAAGCATTTTGGAGAGTTTTTTATATTTGAATATTCTTTTCAGATTGTAGATAAGATCTCTAAGTATATTTAAAGTTTTTCATTGTAGATGCTTCTGGCAGGAAGATAATGGTTTGCCCTTCCATCACTTACAAATCCAGTCACAGCAACAGTGAATCTACTTCAAGAAAATTCAGTAGTCTCTAAAATACTGAATTTAGTTCAATTGGCAGACAGATGCAAGTTTTCTTCCAATGTAAAGCTATTGTCAGTGGTGCTAATACAAGAATTTATTGTAAGAGATAAAGTTCTGAAAAGTGTTTATGTTCAGAAAGCTGGGTCAAACTGTTCCTTTTCAGGTATTTTGAAACACAAAAGTTAYCTACTGCAGATACTAGGAAATAGCTTCTAGCTCAAGAACTAATAATCTCAAGAAATACAACGGAATACCTATAGCTTCAGAACTGAGAAAGCAAGCTACCAAAAGCTGCAGAATTTGAAGGACACTAACTGCTGTAGTTGGGGGAATAAAGGTCTGTATGTTGCTGAAGGACTGTCTTGGGCAGCAAATGTCTTTGCCTCCTACAAACAAACACACAAAGCTGCTATGTGGCAGTTTAGGCAATTCAAGACTGACCTATTGTCTCTCTGTGCAATGTCAGCAGGAGGGTATGCAGTCCATAATGTCTGTATGAAGGATTTGTGTGTGTTTATATAGATTTTTTCAATTCCTTTTTTTTGTCTCTCACTGAGACTTTGTTGCTCTTTATGCTTCTCCATCATATTTTATGACTGTCGTACACTAGAAAGCTTGAAAATCTTATATTGCATATATTGTCATTTTACTTTGCTCACATTGTCAGTTCTGATCTGTTTTCTTCAGTATCAAACTGTTAAAGCCAGAAATACCTATTACATGGTAAGCCTATCATAAAACCTTGGAGTTTCAGCTATCAAATTTAAAATTACTATTCTGTAATGCTACTGCTTTGTGAAACATTGCTTGCAAGGATAATTTGGACTTGAAGTTGAAAAAAGACAGTATAGTAAAATATTAACATCTCTATCTCATAAGCAAGTATGTGTTGCAGATATTTAGTTTTCAGGAAAAAAAAAAACCCAGCCTAAAGTCATTGGGAATATTTTTCCTCATGCTATCAGTAATTTTAGCTGGTTTACACTGCTTGTTCTTTTCTCCAATGATCAGAAAGATTTCAGTCTAACCCTGAGTTCTTTCTATTAAAACATTTCATTTACAAAAGGCAGTTCACCACATCATTCACAATATTTGGAATTGTGAGGCTAAAAATTTAGTACCGCCAGTAAAAATGGCAGGCTATTACACAAAGCAAAGCAATACAAATAGATGCAACCTTGGCTCAGGCAGGGCACGCTATCTGCCATCAAACAAGCTTATATGTGTGGTGGGAAAATTGTAGGAATGAGCTTGCCTCCCTATCACTCATCTTTTTTACAATGTAAAAAGAAAAAATACAAATGCCAGTTTCTGCTCATAGCTACTCATTCAAATACATGCTTACCACATTTTTTGTTCCTTGTGCTAAAGTCTTCAGTAATACACATTACAAGAAAAAAGATTACAGACTCTGTATCTGAACTTCTTTTTAGATCTAGAGTAGTACAAGTTAGTGTAGAAAGGATCATTAATCTAACAGTTTTCATATTCCATATTCAAAATATTTTTAATTCTCCAGACTAGAGGTAGAGAGAAAACAGAGGGGAAAATGTCCTACTTTGGCCCTTCAAAGCTCATTTCAAATATAAGGYTCCCCCCAAATTGGAGGAATCTTGGATAATGTCACAATGAAGACAAAGCCTTGGGAAGAGGATTCAGAATTCCCTCTTTGCCTTTACAAAAAATCTATATAACAGGAGCAGTACTGAGCACTTTTTTTTGTTGGGTTTTTTTTTTTTTCGCTAGTGCTGAGTAGCACTAGCTTCTTTCTTTAGTAAATAAAGAACATGTAATGCTGTAAACATTCCTCACACAGGAGGTATGTGCTCCATTTGTGGTTGTTGCACAGTTTGAGYTGAAGAGATAAAACGTAAAGAAATCTAGATCAATGGGAAGAGCTTGACATCCCTTTTTTTGTTTCTAAATGGTAGGGCAATAAGAGGTGTTCCGTGTTCAATAGCTGCTATTTTTAGATGCTTCCCTTCTAGTTAGGCTTTTCTCTGAGCCGTATGATGTGTTCATGTTTTAAAACTTCATTGTTTCACGGAAAAGAGAAAATCTTAGCTAGAATGAATTTAATATGAAAGGATCTGTAAATAGGTTTTTCTTTCCCCAGAGCTATGATATAAGTTTTATTTGGTGTAGCTTTACCTGATTATATATATTTATCACTGATGTGGAGGTTTCTGGGTTTTTGCAAGTTCAGTGCTCTAAACTCTCTCACCCTGGATCAGATGAAGATCAGTGCTGAAAAAAAGAACACCTATTTGTGATTAGAGCAGGACCCAAACAGTACCAGCCTCATCAGCAGAAGTTGCTATGGAGCTAAATCATCTTTTAAGACAATCTTAGATAGGAAAATCTAAGCCTAATCTCAGAAGTATCCAGCTGCTATACTTAAATTAGATGCATGATTCTGTATTGCTCTACATACGATTTCATGTGTACRAATGACTCTGTTGTCTTACAGGCTGTTACAGACCACTTGGAAACTTGCATGTAAAAACCTAGCTTTATCTCTTCCCTAGCACGCTTTCTGTTTATTTTAATATCAGCCTGCTAAATTTTGGGAGGAAATAAARTTGAGGTTCTGCATTAGAACTTGGTGGCTTCGACAGCACAGAACCAATGTAAGTGAGATGGGATGTGAAGCATTCTTTAAGGAGAGTCTTTCACAAAGACATATTGAAAATACCCTGGGCTGAAAAGTGATTTCTCTCAACCTGAAGTTCAGGACTGYTTGAGACATCACTTAAACATTTCAGGGAATTTGTCAAATGTAACCAAAATACAATTACATACATGAAGAATAAAGTTATTTRTGTATTTACATATATGTAGTTTCTTGACAGAACTTGAACACAGCAGAGTATTATGTTTTCAGTATGATTTTTTTTTCTGTGTTCAGATGTGGTGTACCTCTCTTTTTGGGGATATTCATCCCCATTTTAGTGCTGTGGAGGTCCTAAAAAGTATATCTGTTGTTTATAGTTCTTGGAAAAAGCAGTAAATCTGCATCTAAGCATAAATTAGAGACTACTGAGTAATGACTATTGTTAGCTTTAAGATTCATCCAGAGACTGTAAAAATTACACAGTTCACTTGAAATGTAATTGGTCGTAATTTGATTGATCCCCTTTTATTTTTCTGGCATGCAAAAATYATCCAGTCTAGCCAATACCTACAAGTATTTGTGAAATAGCCTGACACTTAAGGACGAGGTAATTGCAAAGGTGGTAGCAGCATAACTAGTATTGCCTCCATTTTGTTATGCCATCAACCAATTTTCAGGCTGTTACAATGAGGAATTTAGGTCTTAGATCTGCAGACAAAAGCCAAGCATYATTTTTTCTAACAGTGGCCCCATTCCACTGAGCAGGAAATACTTGCTGACTCAAATAAGAAAAGTGAGACTAGGCTACCTTCGAGCTCTTTCTCTCCTTTAGTRACAGCTGAGGAAAACATGGCGAGTTATTCATGATACATGGATATTTTCATGTGAACTGTGCTGTTCTCTTCAAGCACACACAAGCACACCCACTCAGGATTATCTATAGTTAGGCCAAGTAGCAGAATGTGTGATTGCTTTACACTACAAATTGTTGTTACAGAAACTAATGGTTGGGTGTCTGGGTTCCTAAAGCCTTGACAAGATACAAAAGAGGATAAAATTGTTCCTGATGCAATTCAAATTCCTGAAAGACCATACTATGTTGCAGAATTAAGAATACAGTGAAGACATGCACGTTTCAGCCCCATAAATGAAATGAGTGCATACCTCTCACCAGTGAGCAGTGGTAGTGGTGCTCACAAGGTGTAACTCAGCAGTTTAGCAAAGCTTTTTCTATATTTATTTCTGATTATTTCTGTTAAAATCTTATCATTYTCCCCTCACTGAATAATGATGATGAAATGTGTAAGTTGATGCAGAATGTGTTTATAAGAAGAATGTTTTATTTTTTGGAGGCAGTGCAGGGTATTGTATTGATCTTTAAACCACTGTGTGGTCTGGATATGAACTAAGTGATGCACTTTTACTAGCCATGTCTAAGAGGATCACAATATATTTTTTTTTCATCAGAGAATKCTTGGAATTTGATTCTTAAAAGCAGAAATGATTGTTGTGTAACTTTTAAGTTCGTTCTTTTGGGGGGCTTTTTCCACAGCACATGTAGGTAAATACRATCAGCATTCCCATCCGCCTTGAGCTTTCAATCTATTCTTCTTAACTAAATCATAAAACTTGTACAGGGAAAGTTAAAAACTACTAATGGCTGTACCAGGAGGTAAATAAATTTGGAGATAAATTTTGACAATTTACTTACTTATCCCACAGATTACCACTGTGTGTGTACACATGCATGCATGTAAGGATACAGAAATCATTACATGTGTGTAAGGTTGTAATAAGTTATATTTGTACTAGTACTACATTTAGGAATGCATGCAGGTGGGTTTTGAATGTCGYCAGAAAGACTCCAGCCCTTTCCTGRGCAGCCTGTTCCAGCGCTCAGCCACCCTCAACATCAAGTCCTTCCTCATGTTGAGGTGAAACTTGTGTTTTAGTTTATGGCCATTGCTCCTCATCCTGTCACWTGGCACYACTGAAAAAGGTCTGGCACCATCCTCTTGGCACTGCCCTTCGAAGTATTTGTACACATTTATTAGATACTCTCTTAGTTCATAAAGAGTACCTCATGGTTTATTCACAAAAATACAAGTTGGGGGAGGRAGGGTGGTCGTGTTTCTTTGCTTGGTTGGTTGGTTAGTTAGATTTTCTTTATTTTTTAATGGAAAGAARTTATGAGGTAGCTCCGGCACCCATGGAATAGTATCGTTCGAACTCATGTGGGATGAGTCCCACTTTCGGCAGCTCTGTCTCACTGCCGTGTCTCCCGCTGACGGAAGGAGCAGTCACCATCCCGCTGGGGATGCTGTCGAGCTGAGCAGGATGGGGGCCGCACAGAAAGGCACTTCAGTAGCACCGCTGACACCAGCGCGGGCAACAGGCGAGTGCAGCGCGGTGCGGGCTGGCCCCCGGCTGCAGCG